>NC_059215.1:15242424-15244924 GCF_020615455.1 Coregonus clupeaformis | reverse complement strand
GCACGTGGTGCGGAGACAGATTCTTGCCACACCACTTGGTCGGAGCAACCTGTCAGGTAGGACGCAATCCAAGAGTGAGCAGCGCCGGAGATGCCCAACTCGGAGAGGGTGGAGTGGAGGATCTGATGGTTCACAGTATCAAAGGCAGCGGATAGGTCTAGAAGGATAAGAGCAGAGGAGAGAGAGTTAGCTTTAGCAGTGCGGAGAGCCTCCGTGACACAGAGAAGAGCAGTCTCAGTTGAATGACCAGTCTTGAAACCTGACTGGTTTGGATCAAGAAGGTCATTCTGAGAGAGATAGCAGGAGAGTTGGCTAGAGACGGCACGCTCAAGAGTTTTGGAGAGAAAAGAAAGAAGTGATGCTGGTCTGTAGTTGTTGACATCTGCTACAGAGTCCAATGGCGGCGAGCTTTACACCACTCTAGCCGATGCTTGGTATTGTGCATTGTTATCTTAGGCTTGTCCATGGAAACCCATGTCATGAAGCTCCAGTGGCAGTTTGGAACTCGGTAGTGAGTGTTGCAACCGAAGACAGACGATTTTCCCTCGCTACGTGATTCAGCACTCGGCGGTCCTATTCTGTGAGCTTTTGTGGCCTACCATTTTGTGGCAAAGCCATTGTTGCTCTTAGATGCTTCCACTTCACAATAACAGCACTTACAGTTGACCGGGGGCAGCTCTAGCAGGGCAGAAATTTGACAAACTGACTTGTTGGAAATGTGACATCCTATGAAAGTGCCACGTTGAAAGTCACCGATCTCTTCAGTAAGGCCATTGTACTGCCAATGTTTGTCTATGGAGATTGCATGGCTGTGTGCTCGATTTTATACTCCTGTCAGCAACGGGTGTGGCTGAAATAGCCGAATCCTCTAATTTGAATGGGTGCCCACATACTTTTGTATATATAGTGTACGTGAAAATAGCTCGTTTCTATGTTTTGTTGTCAAAAAGATAGAGGAAGATAAGTGTTTCGAATGACATCATCAAACAATTGTAGACAATCAGTAAGCAATTAGTAAGCAGTGCTTACTCATAATTGGCTAAAATCACATGCAAACCGATGATGGCATTGGAAACACTTATCTTCCTCAGTTTATTCCCCCACAAAACATAGAAACGTGCCATTTTCACATATGTTGATGTTGGGGTGGTGCTGGAGATAATGAATATGAATTAGAAAAAGAGTGAATTGCCCTTTAAGGAAAGAGACGCATGCCTGGCTCAAATAGAAGCCTGTCTCTAAGAAGCGCCTGTTGTGTTCAGTGATTTAAACAAATAGACTTGTGTGTCCCAATCTTCATATTACTTTTGCTTTGCTCTTCCAACAACATGCGGGAGGAAATAGCACAATAGACTCTCTAACTGCCACGTGAATAGTCTATATTCAGTAGCCTATGGGAGAATCTCAATTGCACACTCCTCACATCCTCTCCTTTCTCCTCGCCTCCTTCTCAAAACCCATTGGATGAGAATGCCAGAGGTCCCTCCCCTCTGAACTTCTCCTCCAATTGATTTTGAGAAGGAGGCGAGGAGAGAGGAGAGAGGAGAGAAGGGAGAGGAGAGAGGAGATAGGAGAGAGGAGATAGGGGAGAGGAGATAGGAGAGGAGAGAGGACAGAGGGGATAGGAGAGAGGGGAGAGGAGAGAGGAGAGAGGACGTGAGGAGTATGCAATTGAGAATCTCCCTATATCTCCGGTATAGCCCCCGTCTCCCCTAATCTGCATCGGATGCGTTCATAAATGCAGGGAGATCGTTCAAGATTGACGTCGAAATTGGACTGAGGACGTCAGGAAATGCATTCAAAACTGGCCATTAGGGACAGCAGCATGCGCTATTACCATCAAGGAGATGGTGGGATGGATGTGATAGGGGAAACTTGCTGAATGATCTGAGAAATTCTAGTCAGAGCTTTTCTTTTAGGCTGTTTACAGAGAATCCTGGATGCTTTGCTAGAAAACAAGAAATCCACAGGGGCCGACCAATTGGATCCTGGTCTGCTTAAGTGTGCAACACCCATCATTGTTGGCTCGATAACCAAAATGTTTTATGTAACATTGTTTACACGAAATATTCAAAAAGTATGGAAATCAGTTATTGTGCTGCCACTCCATAAGGTCGGGGAAAGTAGTGATCTTAATAATTACTGCCCCATTTCAAGGCTTGCTTGTCTAGTTGAGATTCTTGAATCCTTGGTAAATGTACAACTTTGCTCTTTTCTATCTGAGAAATGTATTTAGAATCTAAACCAGTCAGGGTTTAGGCCTGGACATAGCACTATTACAACAACCACTTCAGTCAGGGTTTAGACCTGTACATAGCACTATCTGCCCTGGTCTGCCCTGCCCTGCCCTGGCCTGCCCTGGTCTGCCCCTGGCCTGGCCCTGGTCTGCCTTGGCCTTAAAGTCCCCTAAGAGACGATTGACGCTTGTTAATAAACCTAGAGCCTGCCCACAGGGAGTGCTTTCCCTGGAGAGCTGTGGTTTTCCACTGGGAGGGCTTTC
>NC_059215.1:15204924-15239924 GCF_020615455.1 Coregonus clupeaformis | reverse complement strand
CTGAAGGGCAATGAGGTATAGTCTAATAGGCTACACTGAGGGGCAATGAGGTATAGTCAAATAGGCTACACTGAGGGGCAATGAGGTATAGTCAAATAGGCTACACTGAGGGGCAATGAGGTATAGTCAAATAGAATACACTGAAGGGCAATGAGGTATAGTCTAATAGGCTACACTGAGGGGTAATGAGGTATAGTCTAATAGGCTACACTGAGGGGAAATGAGGTATAGTCAAATAGGCTACACTGAGGGGTAATGAGGTATAGTCAAATAGGCTACACTGAGGGGCAATGAAGTATAGTCTAATAGGCTACACTGAGGGGCAATGAGGTATAGTCAAATAGGCTACACTGAGGGGTAATGAGGTATAGTCAAATAGGCTACACTGAGGGGTAATGAGGTATAGTCTAATAGGCTACACTGAAGGGCAATGAGGTATAGTCTAATAGGCTACACTGAGGGGTAATGAGGTATAGTCAAATAGGCTACTAGGCTACACTGAAGGGCAATGAGGTATAGTCTAATAGGCTACACTGAGGGGTAATGAGGTATAGTCAAATAGGCTACACTGAAGGGCAATGAGGTATAGTCTAATAGGCTACACTGAAGGGCAATGAGGTATAGTCAAATAGGCTACTAGGCTACACTGAAGGGCAATGAGGTATAGTCTAATAGGCTACACTGAAGGGCAATGAGGTATAGTCAAATAGGCTACACTGAGGGGCAATGAGGTATAGTCTAATAGGCTACACTGAGGGGTAATGAGATATCCTAATAGGCTACACTGAGGGGTAATGAGGTATAGTCTAATAGGCTACACTGAGGGGTAATGAGGTATAGTCTAATAGGCTACACTGAGGGGCAATGAGGTATAGTCAAATAGGCTACACTGAGGGGTAATGAGGTATAGTCAAATAGGCTACTAGGCTACACTGAAGGGCAATGAGGTATAGTCTAATAGGCTACACTGAGGGGTAATGAGGTATAGTCAAATAGGCTACACTGAAGGGCAATGAGGTATAGTCTAATAGGCTACACTGAAGGGCAATGAGGTATAGTCAAATAGGCTACTAGGCTACACTGAGGGGTAATGAGGTACAGTCTAATAGGCTACACTGAAGGGCAATGAGGTATAGTCTAATAGGCTACACTGAGGGGCAATGAGGTATAGTCTAATAGGCTACACTGAGGGGCAATGAGGTATAGTCAAATAGGCTACACTGAGGGGTAATGAGGTATAGTCAAATAGGCTACACTGAAGGGCAATGAGGTATAGTCTAATAGGCTACACTGAGGGGCAATGAGATATAGTCAAATAGGCTACTAGGCTACACTGAAGGGCAATGAGGTATAGTCTAATAGGCTACACTGAGGGGCAATGAGATATAGTCAAATAGGCTACTAGGCTACACTGAGGGGTAATGAGGTATAGTCTAATAGGCTACACTGAGGGGTAATGAGGTATAGTCTAATAGGCTACACTGAGGGGCAATGAGATATAGTCAAATAGGCTACTAGGCTACACTGAGGGGTAATGAGGTATAGTCTAATAGGCTACACTGAGGGGTAATGAGGTATAGTCTACTAGGCTACACTGAGGGGCAATGAGGTATAGTCTAATAGGCTACACTGAGGGGCAATGAGGTATAGTCTAATAGGCTACACTGAGGGGCAAGGAGGTATAGTCTAATAGGCTACACTGAGGGGCAATGAGGTATAGTCTAATAGGCTACACTGAGGGGCAATGAGGTATAGTCTAATAGGCTACACTGAGGGGCAATGAGGTATAGTCAAATAGGCTACACTGAGGGGTAATGAGGTATAGTCAAATAGGCTACTAGGCTACACTGAAGGGCAATGAGGTATAGTCTAATAGGCTACACTGAGGGGTAATGAGGTATAGTCAAATAGGCTACACTGAAGGGCAATGAGGTATAGTCTAATAGGCTACACTGAAGGGCAATGAGGTATAGTCAAATAGGCTACTAGGCTACACTGAGGGGTAATGAGGTACAGTCTAATAGGCTACACTGAAGGGCAATGAGGTATAGTCTAATAGGCTACACTGAGGGGCAATGAGGTATAGTCTAATAGGCTACACTGAGGGGCAATGAGGTATAGTCAAATAGGCTACACTGAGGGGTAATGAGGTATAGTCAAATAGGCTACACTGAAGGGCAATGAGGTATAGTCTAATAGGCTACACTGAGGGGCAATGAGATATAGTCAAATAGGCTACTAGGCTACACTGAAGGGCAATGAGGTATAGTCTAATAGGCTACACTGAGGGGCAATGAGGTATAGTCAAATAGGCTACTAGGCTACACTGAGGGGTAATGAGGTATAGTCTAATAGGCTACACTGAGGGGTAATGAGGTATAGTCTAATAGGCTACACTGAGGGGCAATGAGGTATAGTCAAATAGGCTACAGAGAGGAATAGGCTACACTGAGGGGTAATGAGGTATAGTCTAATAGGCTACACTGAGGGGTAATGAGGTATAGTCTAATAGGCTACACTGAGGGGCAATGAGGTATAGTCTAATAGGCTACACTGAGGGGCAATGAGGTATAGTCTAATAGGCTACACTGAGGGGCAAGGAGGTATAGTCTAATAGGCTACACTGAGGGGCAAGGAGGTATAGTCTAATAGGCTACACTGAGGGGTAATGAGGTATAGTCTAATAGGCTACACTGAGGGGTAATGAGGTATAGTCTAATAGGCTACACTGAGGGGTAATGAGGTATAGTCTAATAGGCTACACTGAGGGGCAAGGAGGTATAGTCTAATAGGCTACACTGAGGAGCCATAAATGTAAATGTAACCTATCTCTCTAAACATTGCTCTGGGCTAAACTCTCTTTACCCTATGACTGACTGACCAGTATATAAAGCAGAAAGGTGTTGCCTTTCCACTACCTATTTATGAGCCTGGGAGAGAGTGCAGAGCATGGCTACATGTGTCTCATATTGATCCCCTCCCTGTTTGCTCTGTATCAGACGGCTGCTGTATGCAGCATAATAAATGTGATCAGTATCTTACCTCCAGACCTGGCCCAGTTGTAGGATGTGAAGGATAGACTGAAACAGCCACATACACACTCTGCAGCATGTCCGGGTGCCGCTCTCTGTCCCAGCCCCAGCCGCAGCCTGCCCAGCCGACGAGAATCCAACCCCGGCAACAGTAGCAGCATTGGCCGCTCCACAGCCGCGCTGTTCGTTGGTGTTGGTGCTGCCCTTGGTGCTGAAATTACACTCGCCTCCCCTGGAAGACTCTGCCGCCGCCGCTGCTGCCGCGCTGACCGCCGCTACCGCCCCGCTGCTGCTACCGCTGATGTCCGAGTAGTCGTAGACGATCCACCTGAAACTTAACACCTGAACCACGGCGGAGGGAACCACCACGAAGACCAGCGTCAGCCCGAACCACCAGTAGTCCCGTCTCAGGTAGTAGTCCGCGGCGAGCCACAGGTCGGTGGCCCCGTCTGAGAAGAAGACGAGCAGTGCGCACAGCACCCAGCAGCAATCCAGGAGCGAGTAGGGCTTGGAGGCATAGCGGCGCGAGGAGGGGCCCTGGTCGGGCTCGGCTGCAGCCATACATTGGAGTGGTTGTGGTACGGGGTTCTCGGTAGTCTGCACAGGCACGGCTGCTCCATCTGATTTTGCAGCCATGTTTGTTGTAGGAAAGAGAGTCGGGAACGGGCGAGGGAGAGAGTGAGAGTGAGAGGGGAAGGGGCTGTAGGTGTGTGTGAGAAAGGGAGAGAGAGCGTGTGGGAGAGAGAGAGAGAGAACTCCGGCAGGCAATAACTGCTCCTCGTTTCAATGGCTAGGCTATTATATGTCATTAAATTCTTAGTAGGCTTATTATTGTCTGATTGAATAACACATCGTTTGCCAATCATTTATTTCAAAGCGGAGATCCTTCTTTGCCATCCAAGGACTCCTGTTAGGTAGGCTAATGAAGACTCGGACTTGATGGCACTTGCACAGGCATAACGAAGACTGTGTAGGCTAATGACGTCATAAATCCAGCGCATTAATCAGATCCACAGGCTACATTCCGAGTACATTTGATTGTGGTAAACTGGGAAGTTTGCTGGGCTGGCCTCTTGTCCATATAAATGACAATGTTCATACACTTAAACCCCATCGTAGGTAGGCTAATCATTCAGACAACCAATTAATTAATTGAATGGTTAGTGAAATATTTTAGCATCTACTAGAAGTCCAAATGGTTGTCATTGCAGTTTAACAGTAGGCTATATACCGTTATAACAACACAGGCAACAGAAGCATGCACGGTGAATATAACACCACACCGCACAGCAGCGCATTTTCGCTCTCTACATATGTCAGCTCACCTATTCACCAGGTCTGCGGTGAATCAAATCAAATCAAATTGTATTGGTCGCATAAACATATTTAGCAGATGTTTATTGCCGGGGTAGCGAAATGCTTGAGTTCCTAGCTCCAACAGTGATATCTAACAATTCACAACAATAAACATACATCTAGAAGTAAAAGATTGGACTTAAGAGTCCGGAGTATAAATATATACTAATTCAAGGGGTTTTTCTTTATTGTTACTATTTTCTACATTGTAGAATAATAGTGAAGACATCAACACTATGAAATAACACATATGGAATCATGTAGCAACCATAAAAGTGTTAAACAAATCCAAATATATTTTATATTTGAGATTCTTCAAATAGCCACCCTTTGACTTGATGACAGCCTTGCACACTCTTGGCATTCCCTCAACTTTAGCATTTTAGCTAATTAACAACTTTTCAACTACTTACTACTTTTTAACTACTTTGCAGCTACTTAGCATGTTAGCTAACCCTTTTAACTAACCATTCCCCTAACCCTTTAACCTAACTCCTAAACTTAACCCTAACCTTATCCCAGGTAACATTAGCCAGCTAGCTAACGTTAGCCACCTCAAATTCGTAACATATCATACGTTTTGCAAATTCGTAATATAGGCCTATTGTACGTTTTGAAAATTTGTAACATAGAATACGAATTGTAATTCATAACATATCATATGACATCCACAAATTAATACATACATTAATACATACCAGAATAATAGTGAAGACATCAAAACTATGAAATAACACATATGGAATCATGTAGTAACCAAATAAAGTGTTAAACAATTCAAAATATATTTTATATTTGAGATTCTTCAATTAGCCACCCTTTGCCTTGATGACAGCTTTGCACACTCTTGGCAATCTCTCAACCAGCTTCACCTGGAATGCTTTTCCAACAGTCTTGAAGGAGTTCCCACATATGCAGAGCACTTGTTGGCTGCTTTTCCTTCACTCTGCGGTCCAACTCATCTCAAACCATCTCAATTTGGTTGAGGTCGGGTGATTGTGGAGTCCAGGTCATCTGAGGCAGCACTCCATCACTCTCCTTCTTGGAAAAATAGACCTTACACAGCCTGGAGGTGTGTTGGGTCATTGTCCTGTTGAAAAACAAATGATAGTCCCACTAAGCCCAAACCAGATAGGATGGAGTATCGCTGCAGAATGTTGTGGTAGCCATGCTGGTTAAGTGTGCCTTGAATTCTAAATAAATCACCAGCAGTGTCACCAGCAAAGCACCCCCACATCATCACACCTCCTCCTCCATGCTTCACGGTGGGAACCACACATGCGGAGATCATTCGTTCACCTACTCTGCGTCTCACAAAGACACGCGGTTGGAACCAAAAATCTCAAATTTGGACTCATCAGACCAAAGGACAGATTTCCACCGGTCTAATGTCCATTGCTCGTGTTTATTGGCCAAGCAAGTCTCTTCTTCTTATTGGTGTCCTTTAGTAGTGGTTTCTTTGCAGCAATTTGACCATGAAGGCCTGATTCACACGGTCTCCTCTGAACAGTTGATGTTGAGATGTGTCTGTTACTTGAACTCTATGAAGCATTTATTTGGGCTGCAATTTCTGAGGCTGGTAACTCGAATGAACTTATCATCTGCAGCAGAGGTAACTCTGGGTCTTCCTTTCCTGTGGCGATCCTCATGAGAGCCAGTTTCATCATAGCGCTTGTTGATTTTTGCGACTGCAATTGAAGAAACTTTCAAAGTTCTTGAAATGTTCAGGATTGACTGACCTTCATGTCTTAAAGTGAGTAACTTTTGAACGGTAGTGTATATGTATATAAAGTACCAGTCAAAAGTACCATTTAAGAATGATGGAGGCCACTGTGTTCTTGGGGACCTTCAATGCTGCAGAAATGTTTTGGTACCCTTCCCCAGATCTGTGCCTCGTCATAATCCTGTCTCGGAGCTCTACAGACAATTCCTTCGACCTCATGGCTTGGTTTTTGCTCTGACATGCACTGTCAACTGTGGGACCTCATATAGACAGGTGTGTGCCTTTCCAAATCATGTCCAATCAATTGAATTTACCACAGTTGGACTCCAATCAAGTTGTAGAAACATCTCAAGGATGATCAATGGAAACAGGATGCACCTGAGCTCAATTTCGAGTCTCATAGCAAAGGATCTGAATACTTATGTAAATAAGGTATTTCTGTTTTTGATTTGAAAAACCTGTTTTGGCTTTGTCATTATCGGGTATTGTGTGTAGATTGATGAGAAAAATACATATTTAATTCATTTTAGAATAAGGCTGTAACGTAACAAAATGTGGAAAAAGACTAGGGGTCTGAATACTTTCTGAATGCACTGTGTATACAGCAATAGTTAAATAGGATGGCATTGACTAGAATACAGTATATATCCTGAACAAAAATATATTAAAGCAACATGTAAAGTGTTGGTCCCATGTTTCATGAGCTAAAAATAAATGTTCCCAGAAATTTTAATTTTGCAAAAAGCTTATTTCTCTCAAATTTTGTGCACACATTTGTTTGCATCCCTGTTAGTGAGCATTTCTCCTTTGCCAAGATAATCCTTCCACCTGACAGGTGTGGCACATCAAGAAGCTGATTAAACAGCATGATCATTACACATGTGCACCTTGTGCTGGGGACAATAAAAGGCCGCTCTAAAATGTAAAGTTATGTCACAAAACACAATGCCACATGTCACGGTTCAGACAGACGACCAGAGGACCACAATTGCGTCACACCAGAAAGTTTATTAAACTTAAGGGGAAAGGGATGTAGGGAGTGAGTGAAGGCTCCAGGGGTTATCCCGTCCGATGTGCTGGGTCTGTGCCTCCCCCAGTGGCAGCGATGCGTCCGATGACGCCCGATGGTTGGTGGTCCAGAAGTCCTGGGGGGAGGAAACACAGACACAACGGGGGCGGAATGAAACCAGGCAGCAGTACAGTTCAAGGGAAATCCACAAAACGTAGTAGCAAGGCAGAAGGCTGGTCAGAGTTACCGGGATTGAAGAGTAGTCAGGAGTCGTAATGGCAGAAGCAGGTCTGGATCTCCTGAGGCAGAAGAGTATCCAAAAACCAGGCAGGTCCGGGGTCACAAAACCAGGGTGAGCCAGAAGCGCGAGCAAACAGGTTCCGGGTGTGAGCTTTGCAGACGATCTGACACAGGAGAGCTGAAAGACAGGGCTATAAATACTGGGAGAGGTTAGTGGGTAATGCAGCGCAGCTGGCAGAGTAATTAGAGCCGAGCAGAGCAGGGACAGGTGGAGCTAGTTAGGCTGAGTAGAGAGAGAGTGGTGAGCAGAGTGGAAACAACTTAAGGTGGTAACCCAGTGGAGTGAGAGGGCTCATGACAGAACCCCCCAAGGGACGGCCCCAGAAGTCCCAAGAGCAACACCACGCCCGGGCGGGAGGAGGGGAGCCGGAGGAGGGCTAGAACTCCTCCGAACGGTCCGAGCGAACGTCCTCATCCTCGGAGGAAGCCGGAGGGCCGTGGTCGGGGAGATGGGACAGGTCCCGAGACAGGATCAGGCACAGGACAGGAAGCCGAGCGGGCAGGACGGTTAGAGACCCCTCTGGGGCGGCCCCCTACGGATTGCAGGTTGATCAGGATGCCGTTGGTGGAAAGCGGTGATGAGAGTCCTATCCACAATCCGACTAGCTGGCACCCAGGTCCTTTCCTCAGGTCCATAGCCCTCCCAGTCAATGAGGTACTGGAGACCCCTACCCCTCCGTCTGGACCGAAGCAGGCGGCGGACGGTGTAAACCAGACCACCATCGACGAGCCGTGGAGGAGGAGGACAAGGCGCAGCAGGGACCAGCGGACTCCTGGGCACAGGCAGGGGCTGCAGCAATCCGGCTGGGGGCTGGCAGGACGACTTGTGTTGGTTGCAGATGGGGCAGGCTTGGACGAATTCCCGTACATCCTTCCTCAGAGAGGGCCACCAGAACCTCTGGGCGAGCAGGTTGTAAGTGCGGGTGGAGCCAGGGTGACAAGCTAGGCGGGAGTCATGTCCCCACTGAACGACCTGGGACCTCAGGTCTTCGGGGACAAAAAGGCGGTCAGCTGGGCAAGTGCTGGGACCTGGCTGGTTACGGAGAGCCTCCAGCACCTGTTCCTCAACAGCCCAGGTCAGAGTTGCAACGATGCAGGGACTTGGCAGAATCGACACAGGGTCCTTGGAGGGGTCAGGAGCGGAGTTAGTAGGTACTGGCCGAGGGGGTAGTGCGCGGCAAGCAGGCAGGTTCGGTGGCAGTCCTCTCCCCACTCCCTGATCACCCCGGTCACCCAGTCGAGCTGAGGGTTGTGCCGGCGGAGCCATGGGTAACCCAGGATGAGGGGTTGGCCTGGAGAGGGGAGCAGGTGAAACTGGATAGTTTCTTGATGGTTTCCGGACAGACCCATCGAGACCGGGGCCGTGACATGAGTGACCGATCCGAGTAAGTGTCCGTCCAGTGCCCGGGCAGGAATAGGAGGTGTCAAACGGAGGTTCTCCAGTCCCAGTTGGCGTGCCAGCTTGATGTCCATTATGTTGGCTTCGGCGCCAGAATCCACCAGAGCAGCCAGGGTGTGAGTTGAGTCAGGGAGGCGGAGGTGAACTTGCAGCAGGGGTTTGCGGTCGGAGGACTGGATGGTCATTGAACTCAACCGGACTCCCCCTATGCCCGGTGAGCTTCGGCCCTTTAAAGGGCAGGTTACCACACGATGTCCATCACCTCCACAATAGAGGCAGAGGTTTGAGGTGAAGCGTCGCTGGCGCTCTGCAGGAGTGAGAGAGGCTCGCCCAATCTCCATAGGCTCAGACTGATCAAGCTGAACTGGGTGAGTGGCAGTAGATGACAGGAGCCCAGTCGGATCTCTCCGAATGCCGGTAGTAGGTGGACCTTGGCGCCCCCTCTCACGACGACGGGTCTGTATCCCTCTGTCGATCCTGACAGTCAGTGCGATGGCTTCATCAAGAGTGGAAGGCAGTTCATGGGAGACCAACTCGTCCTTGATATAGTCAGCCAAACTATGGAAGAACGCGTCCACCAACGATGGTGTGTTCCAAGAACTTCGTCTAGCCAGGGTTCGGAAGTCGATGGAATGGTCTGCGACTGTACGTCTGCCTTGTCGAATACTGAACAGTTCACGAGACGCCTCTGCGGTTGGTGAATCCAGGTCAAACACCTTCAGCATCTCCTCGGCAAACCGGTCGAAGGTTGCACATGCGGGGGGTTTGACGTTCGAACTCTGCTGTTCCCCAGAGTCGAGCTCGGCCCGTCAGGTGAGTGATGGCATACCCAACCTTAGCCCCCTCCGTGGCGAAGGTCCTTGGCTGCAAGGAGAACTGAAGTCGGCAGCTAGTCAGGAATGGCCGGACCTGGGTAGAATCGCCGTTGAACCGCTCGGGGTTTCCAATCTTGGGTTCCGGAGCAGCGGCTGCAATGACCGGGGCAGGTAACTCGGGGGCAGGGCTGGTGGGCAGACTGGCTGGGGTCAGGTTGGTGAGGAGTTGAATGATCATGGCGAGTTGTTGTTGCTGCTGCTGGGACTGCTGCTGGTGCTGCTGGAACTGCTGATGCTGTTGGTAGCCGGCCTGAAGCAGAGAGGTGATGTCGCCGCTCATGCGGCCTAGCTCTCTCTCGGTGTGTTCCAGGCGTAGCATGGCGGTGGGTTGCTCAGGTTCTTCGGTTTCCATGTCGGGGGAAGTGTGCGCTGAGTCCATAATGGTCAGATCGTACTGTCACGGTTCAGACAGACGACCAGAGGACCACAATTGCGTCACACCAGAAAGTTTATTAAACTTAAGGGGAAAGGGATGTAGGGAGTGAGTGAAGGCTCCAGGGGTTATCCCGTCCGATGTGCTGGGTCTGTGCCTCCCCCCAGTGGCAGCGATGCGTCCGATGACGCCGATGGTTGGTGGTCCAGAAGTCCTGGGGGGGGGGAGGAAACACAGACACAACGGGGCGGAATGAAACCAGGCAGCAGTACAGTTCAAGGGAAATCCACAAAACGTAGTAGCAAGGCAGAAGGCTGGTCAGAGTTACGGGATTGAAGAGTAGTCAGGAGTCGTAATGGCAGAAGCAGGTCTGGATCTCCTGAGGCAGAAGAGTATCCAAAACCAGGCAGGTCCGGGGTCACAAAACCAGGGTGAGCCAGAAGCGCGAGCAAACAGGTTCCGGGTGTGAGCTTTGCAGACGATCTGACACAGGAGAGCTGAAAGACAGGGCTATAAATACTGGGAGAGGTTAGTGGGTAATGCAGCGCAGCTGGCAGAGTAATTAGAGCCGAGCAGAGCAGGGACAGGTGGAGCTAGTTAGGCTGAGTAGAGAGAGAGTGGTGAGCAGAGTGGAAACAACTTAAGGTGGTAACCCAGTGGAGTGAGAGGGCTCATGACACCACAGATGTCTCAGGTTTTGAGGGAGCGTGCAATTGGCATGCTGACCGAAGGAATGTCCACCAGAGCTGTTGCCAGATAATGTAATGTTAATTTCTCAACCTTAAGCCGCCTCCAACATCGTTTTAGAGAATTTGGCAGTACGTCCAACCGACCTCACAACCGCAGTCCACGTGTAACCATGCCAGCCCAGAATCTCCACATCCACTTCTTCACCTGCTGGATCGTCTGAGACCAGCCACCTGGACAGCTGATGAACGTGAGGAGTATTTCTGTCTGTTATAAAGGCCTTTTGTAGCAGAAAAACTCATTCTGATTGACTGGGCCTGGCTCCCCAGTGGGTGGGTCTATGCCCTCCCAGGCCCACCCATGGCTGCACCCCTGCCCAGTCATGTGAAATCCATAGATTACAGCATAATGCATTTATTTCAATTGACTGATTTCCTTATATGAACTCAGTAAAATCATTGAAATTGTTGCATGTTGCGTTAATATTTTTGTTCAGTATACATATGAAATTAGTAAAACAGTATGTAAACATTATTAATGGGACCAGTGTTCCATTATTCAAGTGACCAGTGATTCCATGTCTATGTACATAGGGCAGCAGCCTCTAAGGTGCAGGGTTGAGTAACCGGGTGGTAGCCGGCTAGTGACAGAGACTAAGTTCAGGGCAGGGTACTGGGTGGAGGCCGGCTAGTGATGGCTATTTAACAGTCTGATGGCCTTGAGATAGAAGCTGTTTTTCAGTCTCTCGGTCCCAGCTTTGATGCACCTGTACTGACCTCGCCTTCTGGATGATAGCGGGTGAACAGGCCGTGGCTCAGGTGGTTGATGTCCTTGATGATCTTTTTGGACTTCCTGTGACATCGTGTGCTGCAGGTGTCCTGGAGGGCAGGCAGTGTGCCGCCGGCGATTCGATGGGCAGGCCGCAGCACCCTCTGGAGAGCCCTGTGGTTGCGGGCGGTGCAATTGCCATACCAGGCGGTGATACAGCCCAACAGGATGCTCTCAATTGTGCATCTGTAAAAGTTTGTGAGGGTCTTAGGGGCCAAGCCAAATTTCTTCAGCCTCCTGAGGTTGAAGAGGCGCTGTTGCACCTTCTTTACCACACTGTCCATTTCAGATTGTCAGTGATTTAAGATTTCCACCTTCTCCACTGCGGCCCCGTCGATGTGGATGGGGGCGTGCTCCCTCTTCTGTCTCCTGAGGTCCACGATCAGCTCCTTCGTTTTGTTGATGTTGAGGGAGAGGTTATTTTCCTGGCACCACTCCGCCAGGGCCCTCACCTCCTCCCTGTAGGCTGTCTCGTCATTGTTGGTAATCAGGCCTACTACTGTTGTGTCGTCTGCAAACTTGATGATTGAGTTGGAGGCGTGCTTGGCCACGCAGTCATGGATGAACAGGGAGTACAGGAGGGGGCTGAGCACGCACCCTTGTGGGGCCCCTGTGTTCGAAGATCAGCGTAGTGGAGGTGTTGTTTCCTACCTTTACCACCTGGGCGCGGCCCGTCAGGAAGTCCAGGATCCAGTTGCAGAGAGAGGTGTTTAGTCCCATGGTCCTTAGCTTAGTGATGAGCTTTGAGGGCACTATAGTGTTGAACACTGAGCTGTAGTCAATAAATAGCATTCTAACAGCTACCCTAGACCCACTCCAATCTGCATACCGCCCCGACAGATCCACAGATGATGCAATCTATATTGCACTCCACACTGCCCTATCACACCTGGACAAATGGAACACATATTGTCCATGTGTGAAAGGGCAGTGTGGAGTGTAATAGAGATTGCATCATCTGTGGATCTGTTGGGGCGGTATGCAAATTGGAGTGCGTCTAGGGTTTCTGGGATAATGGTGTTGATGTGAGCCATGACCAGCCTTTCAAAGCACTTCATGGCTACAAACGTGAGTGCTACGGGTCGGTAGTCATTTAGGCAGGTTATCTTAGTGTTCTTGGGCACAGGGACTATGGTGGTCTGCTTGAAACATGTTGGTATTACAGACTCAGTCAGGGACATGTTGAAAAGGTCAGTGAAGACACTTGCCAGTTGGTCAGCGCATGCTCGGAGTACACGTCCTGGTAATCCGTCTGGCCCTGCAGCCTTGTGAATGTTGACCTGCTTAAAGGTCTTACTTACATCAGCTACGGAGAGCGTGATCACATAGTCAGCCGGAACAGCTGATGCTCTCATGCATGTTTCAGTGTTACTTGCCTCGAAGCGAGCATAGAAGTAATTTAGCTCGTCTGGTAGGCTCGTGTTACTGGGCAGCTCGCGGCTGTGCTTCCCTTTGTAGTCTGTAATAGTTTGCATGCCCTGCCATATCCGACGAGCGTCAGAGCCGGTGTAGTAAGAATCGACCTTAGTCCTGTATTGATGCTTTGCCCGTTTGATGGTTCGTCGGAGGGCATAGCGGGATTTCTTATAAGCTTCCGGGTTAGAGTCCCGCTCCTTGAAAGCGGCAGCTCTACCCTTTATCTCAGTGCAGATGTTGCCTGTAATCCATGGCTTCTGGTTGGGGTATGTACGTACGGTCACTGTGGGGACGACGTCATCGATATACTTATTGATGAAGCCAGTGACTGATGTGGTGTACTCCTCAATGCCATCTGAATTTTTCCCGGAACATATTCCAGTCTGTGCTAGCAAAACAGTCCTGCAGCTTAGCATCTGCTTCATCTGACCACGTTTTAATTGACTGAGTCACTGGTGCTTCCTGCTTTAGTTTTTGCTTGTAAGCAGTAATCAGGAGGATATAATTATGGTCAGATTTGCCAAATGGAGGGCGAGGGAGAGCTTTGTACGCGTCTCTGTGTGTGGAGTAAAGGTGGTCTAGAGTTTTTTCCCCTCTGGTTGCACATTTATCATGCTGGTAGAAATTAGGTAAAAACGGATTTAAGTTTCCCTGCATTAAAGTCCCCGGCCACTAGGAGCGTCGCCTCTGGATGAGCGTTTTCCTGTTTGCTTATGGCCGAATACAGGTCGTTGAGTGCGGTCTTAGTGCCAGCATCGGTTTGTGGTGGTAAATAGACAGCTACGAAGAATGTAGATGAAAACTCTCTTGGTAGATAGTGTGGTCTACAGCTTATCATGAGGTACTCTACCTCAGGTGAGCAAAACCTCTAGACTTCCTTAGATTTCGTGCACCATCTGTTGTTTACAAATATACACAGACCGCCACCCCTTGTCTTACCAGAGGCTGCTGTTCTAACCTGCAGATACGGTGTATAAAGCGGCAGCTGTATGTTATCCATGTCGTCGTTCAGCCACGACTCGGTGAAACATAAGATATTACAGTTTTTAACATCCCGTTGGTAGGATATACGTGCTTTTAGGTCGTCCACTTTATTATCCAGCGATTGTACGTTGGCCAATAGTACCGATGGCAAAGGCAGATTGGCCACTCGTCGGCGGCTCCTTACCAGGCACCCCGATCTCCTTCCGCGACATCTCCGTCTCTTTCTCCTGTGACTGATGGGGATGAGGGCCCTGTCGGGTGTCTCCATTCCAATGATTTATCCATTCCAATGATTTATCCATTTAAATGATTTATCCATTCCAATGATTTAGCCATTCCAATGATTTATCCATTCCAAAGATTGATCAATTCCAATGATGTATCCATTCCAATAATTAATCCATTCCAATGATTAATCCATTCCAATGATTTATCCATTCCAATGATGTATCCATTCCAATGATTTTTCCATTCCAATAATGTATCAATTCCAGTGATTTATCCATTCCAATGATTTATCCATTCCAATTATGTATCAATTGAAATGATTTATCCATTCCAATGATGTATCCATTCCAATGATTTATCCATTCCAATGATTTATCCATTCCAATGATTTAAATCAAATCAAATCAAATCAAATTTTATTGGTCACATGCGCCGAATACAACAGGTGCAGACATTACAGTGAAATGCTTACTTACAGCCCTTAACCAACAGTGCATTTATTTTAAACAAAAAAGTAAAAATAAAACAACAACAAAAAAAAGTGTTGAGAAAAAAAAGAGCAGAAGTAAAATAAAGTGACAGTAGGGAGGCTATATATACAGGGGGGTACCGGTGCAGAGTCAATGTGCGGGGGCACCGGCTAGTTGAGGTAGTTGAGGTAATATGTACATGTGGGTAGAGTTAAATTGACAATGCATAAATAATTAACAGAGTAGCAGCAGCGTAAAAAGGATGGGGTGGGGGGGCAGTGCAAATAGTCCGGGTAGCCATGATTAGCTGTTCAGGAGTCTTATGGCTTGGGGGTAGAAGCTGTTGAGAGGTCTTTTGGACCTAGAACATGGCCCCATTTATCCATTCCAAAGATTTATCCATTCCAATGATTTATCCATTCCAAAGATTTATCCATTCCAGTTATATATCCATTCCAATTACTTATCCGTTCCAATGATGTATCAATTCCAGTGATTTATCCTTTCCAAAGATTTATCCATTCCAATGATTTATCCATTCCAAAGATTGATCAATTCCAATGATGTATCCATTCCAATTATGTATTGATACCATTGATTTATCCATTCCAATGATGTATCCATTCCAATGATTTATCCATTCCAATGATTTATCCATTCCAATGATTCATCCATTCCAATGATTTAACCATTCCAATGATTTATCCATTCCAATGATGTATCCATTCCAATTACTTATCCATTCCAATGATGTATCAATTCCAGTGAACTATCCATTCCAATGATATATCCATTCCAATGATTTAGCCATTTCAATGATTTATCCATTCCAATGATTTAGCCATTCCAATGATTTATCCATTCCAATGATTTAGCCATTCCAATGATTTAGCCATTCCAATAATTTATCCATTCCAATTATTTATCCATTCCAATGATTTAACCATTCAAATGATTTATCCATTCCAATGATTTATCCATTCCAGTGATTTATCCATTCCAGTGATTCATCCATTCCAATGATTTATCCATTCCCATGATTTATCCCTTCCAATGATTTATCCATTCCAATGATTGAGCCATTCCAATGATTTATCCATTTCAATGATTTATTCATTCCAATGATTTAGCCATTTCAATGATTTAGCAATTCCAGTGATTCATCTATTCCAATGATTCATCCATTCCAATGATTTAGCCATTCCAATAATTTAGCCATTACTATGATTTTTCCCCCAGAAAATCACATTGTAGGATTTTTTATGAATGTATTTGCAAATTATGGTGGAAAATAAGTATTTGGTCAATAACAAAAGTTTCTCAATACTTTGTTATATACCCTTTGTTGGCAATGACACATGTCAAACGTTTTCTGTAAGTCCTCACAAGGTTTTCACACACTGTTGCTGGTATTTTGGCCCATTCCTCCATGCAGATCTCCTCTAGAGCAGTAATGTTTTGGGGCTGTCGCTGGGCAACACAGACTTTCAACTCCCTCCAAAGATTTTCTATGGGGTTGAGATCTGGAGACTGGCTAGGCCACTCCAGGACCTTGAAATGCTTCTTACGAAGCCACTCCTTCGTTGCCCGGGCGGTGTGTTTGGGATCATTGTCATGCTGAAAGACCCAGCCACGTTTCATCTTCAATGCCCTTGCTGATGGAAGGAGGTTTTCACTCAAAATCTCACGATACATGGCCCCATTTATTCTTTCCTTTACACGGATCAGTCATCCTGGTCCCTTTGCAGAAAAACAGCCACAAAGCATGATGTTTCCACCCCCATGCTTCACAGTAGGTATGGTGTTCTTTGGATGCAACTCAGCATTCTTTGTCCTCCAAACACGACGAGTTGAGTTTTTACCAAAAAGTTCTATTTTGGTTTCATCTGACCATATGACATTCTCCCAATCCTCTTCTGGATCATCCAAATGCACTCTAGCAAACTTCAGACGGGCCTGGACATGTACTGGCTTAAGCAGGGGGACACGTCTGGCACTGCAGGATTTGAGTCCCTGGCGGCGTAGTGTGTTACTGATGGTAGGCTTTGATACTTTGGTCCCAGCTCTCTGCAGGTCATTCACTAGGTCCCCCCGTGTGGTTCTGGGATTTTGCTCACCGTTCTTGTGATCATTTTGACCCCACGGGTGAGATCTTGCGTGGAGCCCCAGATCGAGGGAGATTATCAGTGGTCTTGTATGTCTTCCATTTCCTAATAATTGCTCCCACAGTTGATTTCTTCAAACCAAGCTGCTTACCTATTGCAGATTCAGTCTTCCCAGCCTGGTGCAGGTCTACAATTTTGTTTCTGGTGTCCTTTGACAGCTCTTTGGTCTTGGCCATAGTGGAGTTTGGAGTGTGACTGTTTGAGGTTGTGGACAGGTGTCTTTTATACTGATAACAAGTTCAAACAGGTGCCATTAATACAGGTAACGAGTGGAGGACAGAGGAGCCTCTTAAAGAAGAAGTTACAGGTCTGTGAGAGCCAGAAATCTTGCTTGTTTGTAGGTGACCAAATACTTATTTTCCACCATAATTTGCAAATAAATTCATTAAAAATCCTACAATGTGATGTTCTGGATATTTTTTTCTCAATTTGTCTGTCATAGTTGACTTGTACCTATGATGAAAATTACAGGCCTCTCTCATCTTTTTAAGTGGGAGAATTTGCACAATTGGTGGCTGACTAAATACTTTTTTTCACCACTGTATTGGCTACTGATGATCTAGTAATGACTCAAGATACCCAATCTTCCTATTGATGATTATTTGTGATTATGTTCTGGCCCCCTGATCATCTGCTCAAGAAAATAGTTGACGATCTCTGGCTTAGGGTAATAGGGTGGTATGTGTGATGCAGATCTATTCTTTATCCCCACCCATCGGCTCATTAAGGAATAGCTACTTTGCGTTGAAACGCTGATGAGGAGAATCGCCTGCATTTATTTCCATTAAGCCCAATGAGGTCGCCTGCCGGCCCTGTGTGCTCTGAAAGTGCTTGGCAGCAGTAGTCTAGCAGTAAGCTCTTTAACTTTCAACAGACGTAAATCCAGCTACATTTTGTTTACTCCGTTAGACCGATACAGAACGTGATTCTATAAGACCTTAAAGTACGACAAACCGAGGCAGTAGCAGCGGCAGCATAGCGGATTAAATGGGTTAGTTGTACTGTGATACCATGGAGGGCTATGCTGAAGTCATAAATGGCACCCTATTCCCCATTTAGTGCACTACTTTGGACCATGACCCATGGGGAACAAAACAGTGTTGGTTGTTTGCAGTAATTTATTTGTTGTTGTAATATCCCAAACGGACGTGGCAGTTTCACCATTAAGAGGGACGTGGCAGTTTCACCATTAAAGACGGACGTGGCAGTTTCACCATTAAGAGGGACGTGGCAGTTTCACCATTAAAGACGGACGTGGCAGTTTCACCATTAAGACGGACGTGGCAGTTTCACCATTAAAGACGGACGTGGCAGTTTCACCATTAAGAAGGACGTGGCAGTTTCACCATGTTTAATTGTCACACTTAAATGAATAATGTAACAATTAACTCATTAGGAATTTGGGGCACCACGGAAGAAGTTGTTTAACGAGTTACCATCTCCCGAATTAAACTCTTAGAAGATATATATGTTATATATCTATAACAGTTACTTATTAAATAATTACCTCTTATCAGTCTCATTCGGAAGGTCGCATAATCCTTGAACCTGGAAGAACCCTAACCTTATTGATGAATCAGCAATAAACAAATTGGCTTAATTATTTATTTATTTACTAACTAACTAAATAATAACACAATACAAACGCACAGGTTATTGATTACTAACGTAATACAATGAAAAGAGGTCTCTGGTGGATTGGACAGTAATCAATGCTTAGGTAGAAGGAGGGACAGAGTGGAAGGGAGTGTCACGATCGTCGGGAACAGATGAGGACCAAGGCGCAGCGTTGCAGGCAAACATACTCTTTATTGAGCAAAACGCGATCAAAACAACAAAGACGGTAACGTGACAGTACACGGTCAAACACAACCAACTTGAAACAAGAACCCACAAAAAACAAAGGAAAAACCGACAGTTTAAATATGGCTCCCAATCAGAGACAACCAGCAAACAGCTGACACTCGTTGCCTCTGATTGGGAGTCACTCAGGCCAACATAGAAATAGAGAACATAGATCTACACACCCTGGCTCAACATAACAGTGTCCCCAGAGCCAGGGCGTGACAGTACCCCCCCCTAAAGGCGCGGACTCCGACCGCGCCAACTAAATACCACAGGGGAGGGACCGGGTGGGCACTCCGCCTTGGCGGCGGATCCGGCTCTGGGCCCGATCCCCATTCCCTCTCCAACCCCCCAAAGTACCCCTGGTCCGGTCTGGCCCCGCTGGCCGGAGCCGGACTGACGACACGCACCCCTGGCTTGGTGCGTGGAGCAGGAACGGACCGGACCGGGCTGACGATGCGCACCCCTGGCTTGGTGCGTGGAGTAGCAACTGGCGGACCGGGCTGACGATACACACCCCTGGCTTGGTGCGTGGAGCAGGAATGGACCGGACCGGGCTGACGATGCGCACCCCTGGCTTGGTGCGTGGAGTAGCAACTGGCCGGACCGGGCTGACGATACGCACCCCTGGCTTGGTGCGTGGAGCAGGAATGGACCGGACCGGGCTGACGATGCGCACCCCTGGCTTGGTGCGTGGAGGAGGAACGGGCCGAGCCGGGCTGACGATACGCACCCCTGGCTTGGTGCGGGGAACAGGCACGGGCCGTGCTGGACTGACGACGCACACCACTGGCCTGGTGTGGAGAGCAGGAGCGGGCCGGACAGGGCTGACGAAACGCACCACAGACTTGGTGCGGGGAGCAGGAATGGGCCGGACTGGGCTGACGAAGCGTACCACAGGCTCGATGCGGAGAGCAGGAACAGGACGGGCCGGGCTGACGACACGCACCACAGGCTCGATGCGAGGAACAGGAACGGGCCGGACCGGACTGGTAACACACCCCAGTACCTCTCGCCGTGCCTCCACACTTTCCTTCCCCTTTAACACCAGTGGCCCCCGTAACCTGGCGGCCTCCTCTGTCAACCCGCTGGACCGCTCTATCGCGGCCTCCTGCTGCCCCGACGTCCACGTCGTGAGCCCCCCCCTAAAAAAATTCTGGGTGTCTCTCCTCCCCGTGGACCAGGCCTCCCTAGTTCTCGCCAGACTCTCACCCCACTGCTCCAAAGTCCAACCACTCTGCTCTTCACTTGGCTTGGCCCAGTCAAGACTCTTAATCCATTGCTCCATAGACCAGCCTCTCTGCTCTTCACTTGGCTGGGCCCAGTCGAGACTCCTACTCCACTGATCCCAGGTCCATCCTCTCTCCTCTTCACGCTGCTTGGTCCTGTCTTGGTGGGTTCTTCTGTCACGATCGTCGGGAACAGATGAGGACCAAGGCGCAGCGTTGCAGGCAAACATACTCTTTATTGAGCAAAACGCGATCAAAACAACAAAGACGGTAACGTGACAGTACACGGTCAAACACAACCAACTTGAAACAAGAACCCACAAAAAACAAAGGAAAAACCGACAGTTTAAATATGGCTCCCAATCAGAGACAACCAGCAAACAGCTGACACTCGTTGCCTCTGATTGGGAGTCACTCAGGCCAACATAGAAATAGAGAACATAGATCTACACACCCTGGCTCAACATAACAGTGTCCCCAGAGCCAGGGCGTGACAGGGAGAGAGAGATTCAAACTATCGTTGTTACTTTGGAAACTACGCTCACAGTAATCATAATACTTATGCACCCTAATAATCGCTAATTCAGATTAGAAATGCAACATGTACAGTGGCTTGCAAAAGTATTCACCCCCCTTGGCATTTTTCCTATTTTGTTGCGTTACAACCTGGAATTAAAATTGATTTTTGGGGGGTCTGTATCATTTGATTTACACAACATGCTTACCGCTTTGAAGATGCAAAATATTTTTTTGGGTGAAACAAACAAGAAACAAGACAAAAAAACAGAACACTTGAGCGTGCATAACTATTCATCCCCACAAAGTCAATACTTTGTAGAGCCACCTTTTGCAGCAATTACAGCTGCAAGTCTCTTGGGGTATGTCTCTATAAGCTTGGCACATCTAGCCACTGGGATTTTTGCCCATTCTTCAAGGCAGAACTGCTCCAGTTCCTTCAAGTTGGATGGTTTCCGCTGGTGTACAGCAATCTTTAAGTCATACCACAGATTCTCAATTGGATTGAGGTCTGGGCTTTGACTAGGCCATTCCAAGACATTTAAATGTTTCCCCTTAAACCACTCAAGTGTTGCTTTAGCAGTATGCTTAGGGTCATTGTCCTGCTGGAGGTGAACCTCCATTCCAGTCTCAAATCTCTGGAAGACTGAAACAGGTTTCCCTCAAGAATTTCCCTGTATTTAGCGCCATCCATCATTCCTTCAATTCTGACCAGTTTCCCAGTCCCTGCCGATGAAAAACATCCACACAGCATGGTGGATGGAGTTCTCGGGGTGATGAGAAGTGTTGGGTTTGCGCCAGACATAGCATTTTCCTTGATGTCCAAAAAGCACGATTTTAGTCTCATCTGACCAGAGTACCTTCTTCTATGTTTGAGGAGTCTCCCACATGCCTTTTGGCGAACACCAAACGTGTTTGCTTCTTTTTTTCTTTAAGCAATGGCTTTTTTCTGGCCACTCTTCTGTAAAGCCCAGCTCTGTGGAGTGTACGGCTTAAAGTGGTCCTATGGACAGATACTCCAATCTCCACTGTGGAGCTTTGCCTGGTACGTGAGTTTTGGTGGGCGGCCCTCTCTTGGCAGGTTTGTTGTGGTGCCATATTCTTTCAATTTTTTAATAATGGATTTAATGGTGCTCCGTGGGATGTTCAAAGTTTCTGATATTTTTGTATAACCCAACCCTGATCTGTACTTCTCCACAACTTTGTCCCTGACCTGTTTGGAGAGCTCCTTGGTCTTCATGGTGCCGCTTGTTTGGTGGTGCTCCTTGCTTAGTGGTGTTGCAGACTCTGGGGCCTTTCAGAACAGGTGTATATGTACTGAGATCATGTGACAGATCATGTGACACTTAGATTGCAAACAGGTGGACTTTATTTAACTAATTATGTGACTTCTGAAGGTAATTGGTTGCACCAGATATTATTTAGGGGGTGAATACATATGCACACACCACTTTTCTGTTATTTATTTTGTATAGTTTTTTGAAACAAGTAATTCTTTTCATTTCACTTCACTTCACCAATTTGGACTATTTTGTGTATGTCCATTACATGAAATCCAAATAAAAATCCATTTAAATTACAGGTTGTAATGCAACAAAATAGGAAAAACGCCAAAGGTGATGAATACTTTTGCAAGGCACTGTATTTGATCCTCAACACATGAGGGCAAGTCATGAAACTAAGATTAAGGTTATTCTACCAACGGGACATTAAAAACTGTAATATCTTATGTTTCACCGAGTTGTGGCTGAACGACGACATGGATAACATACAGCTGGTGGGATAGACGCTACATCGTCAGGATAGAACGGCTGACTCCGGTAAGACAAGGGGTGGCGGTCTGTGTATATTTGTAAACAACAGCTGGTGCATAAAATATAATACTAAGGAGACTCAAGGTTTTGCTCACCTGAGGTAGAGTATCTCATGATAAGCTGTAGACCACACTTTTTACCAAGAGAGTTTTCATCTATATTTTTCATAGCTGTCTATTTACCACCACAAACCGATGCTGGCACTAAGATTGCACTCAATGAGCTGTACAAGGCCATAAGCAAACAGGAAAACGCTCATCCAGAGGCAGCGCTCCTAGCGGCTGGGGACTTTAATGCAGGGAAACTTAAATCCGTTCTACCTAATTTTTACCAGCATGTTAAATGTGCAACCAGAGGGTAAAAAACTCTAGACCACCTTTACTCCACACACAGAGATGTGTACAAAGCTCTCCCTCGCCCTTCATTTGGCAAATCTGACCATAACTCTATACTCTTGATTCCTGCTTATAAGCAAAAACGAAAGCAGGAAGCACCAATGACTCGGTTAATAAGGAAGTTGTCAGATGACGCAGATGCTAAGCTACAGGACTGTTTTGCTAGCACAGGCTGGAATATGTTCCAAGATTCTTCCGATGGCATTGAGGAGTACACCACATCAGTCACTGGCTTCATCAATAAGTGCATCGATGACGTCGTCCCCAAAGTGACCGTTCGTACATACCCCAACCAGAAGCCATGGATTACAGGCAACATCCGCACTGAGCTAAAGGGTAGAGCTGCCGCTAATTTGGACGCTTATAAGAAATCCCGCTATGGCCTCAGACGAACCATCAAACAGGCAAAGAGTCAATACAGGACTAAGATTGAATCATCCTACACCGGCTCTGACGCTCGTCGGATGTGGCAGGGCTTGAAAACTATTACAGACTACAAAGGGAATCACAGCCGCGAGCTTCCCAGTGACACAAGTCTACCAGATGAGTTAAATCACTTCTATGCTCGCTTCGAGGCAAGCAACACTGAAGCATGCATGAGAGCATCAGCTGTTCCGAATAACTATGTAATCACGCTCTCCGTAGCTGATGTAAATAAGACTTTTAGGCAGGTCAACATTCACAAGGCCGCAGGGCCAGACGGATTACCAGGACGTGTACTCCGAGCATGCGCTGACCAACTGGCAAGTGTCTCCACTGACATTTTCAACATGTCCCTGACTGAGTCTGTAATACCAACATGTTTCAAGTCTCTGTGCCCAAGAACACTGAGATAACCTGCCTAAATGACTACCGACCCGTAGCACTCACATCTGTGGCCATGAAGTGCTTTGAAAGGCTGGTCATGGCTCACATCAACCCCATTATCCCAGAAACCCTAGACCCACTCCAATTTGCATACCGCCCCAACAGATCCACAGATGATGCAATCTCTATCGCACTCCACACTGCCCTTTCCCACCTGGACAAGAGGAACACCTACGTGAGAATGCTATTCATTGACTACAGCTCAGCATTCAACACCATAGTGCCCTCTAAGCTCATCACTAAGCTAAGGACCCTGGGACTAAACACCTCCCTCTGCAACTGGACCCTGGACTTCCTGACAGGCTGCCTCCAGGTGGTAAGGGTAGGTAACAACACATCTGCTTCGCTGATCCTCAACACGGGGGCCCCTCAGGGGTGCATGCTCAGTCCCCTCCTGTACTCCCTGTTCACCCATGACTGCATGGCCAGGCACGACTCCAACACCATCATTAAGTTTGCCGATGACACAACAGTGGTAGGCCTGATCACCGACAACGGTGAGACAGCCTATAGGGTGGAGGTCAGAGACCTGGTCGTGTGGTGCCAGGATAACAACCTCTCCCTCAATGTGGTCAAGACTAAGGAGATGATTGTGGACTACAGAAAGAAAAAGAGGACTGAGCACGCCCCCATTCTCATCAACGGGGCTGTAGTGGAACAGGTTGAGAGCTTCAAGTTCCTTGGTGTCCACATCACCAACAAACTGTCATTGTCCAAACACACCAAGACAGTCGTGAAGACGGCACAACAAAGATTTGGCATGGGTCCTCAGATCCTCAAAAAGTTATACAGCTGCAACATCGAGAGCATCCTGACTGGTTGCATCACCGCCTGGTATGTTGGCCTCCGACTGCAAGGCACTACAGAGGTTAGTGCGTACGGCCCAGTACATCACTGGGGCCAAGCTTCCTGCCATCCAGGACCTCTATACCAGGCGGTGTCAGAGGAAGGCCCTAGTCAAAGACTCCAGTCACCCAAGTCAAGAATGTTCTCTCTGCTACCGCACGGCAAGCGGTACCGGAGTGCCATGTCTAGGTCCAAAAGGCTTCTTAACAGCTTCTACCCCCAAGCCATAAGACTCCTGAACAGCTAATCATTGCTAAAAAAGTTATCATAACCCTCCTGCAACCTATATATAAACGTTCCCAGAACAGACACATTTTCAATTATTTTCTCAGAATTATTAAAAAAGTTATGTTTTATAAGTCAGGAAATGTATGGCTTCGTTCCCACAACCAATGTGTAACCAAAAACATACGTTCCGACAACTTCCAAGGATCAAAATGTTCTAGCTGGGAAGTTCCATGTTAAAAAAACTAGGTGACATGCACAAACACGAGCACACACACACACACACACACACACACACACACACACACACACACACACACACACACACACACACACACACACACACACACACACACACACACACACACAGATGAGTAATACAAGATATGTAAACACTATTAAAGTGACTAGTGTTCCATTTATTAAAGTGGTCAGTGATTTCAATAGGCAGCAGCAGCTTCTAATGTGCTAGTGATGGCTATTTAACAGTCTGATGGCCTTGAGATAGAAGCTGTTTTTAATTCTCTCGGTCCCAGCTTTGATGCACCTGTACTGACCTCGCCTTCTGGATGATAGCGGGGTGAACAGGCAGTGGCTCGGGTGGTTGATGTCCTTGATGATCTTTTTGGCCTTCCTGTGACATCGGGAGCTGTAAGTGGCCTTGAGGGCGGGTAGTTTGCCCCACGGTAATGCATTCGGCAGACCGCACCACCCTCTGGAGAGCCCTGCGGTTGCGGGCGGTGCAGTTGCCGTACCAGGTGGCGATACAGCCCGACAGGATGCTCTCAATTGTGCATCTGTAAATGTTTGTGAGGGTTGTAGGTGCCAAGCCGAATTTCTTCAGCCTCCTGAGGTTGAAGAGGCTCTGTTGCGCCTACTTCACCACACTGTCTGCGTGGGTGGACCATTTCAGTTTGTCGGTGATGTGTACGCCAAGGAACTTGAAGCTTTCCACCTTCTCCACTGCGGTCCCATTGAAGTGGATAGGGGGGTGCACCCTCTGCTGTTTCCTGAAGTCCACGAACATCTCCTTTGTTTTGTTGACGTTGAGTGAGAGCTTATTTTCCTGGCCCCACACTCCCAGAGCCCTCACCTCCTCCCTGTAGGCTGTCTCGTCATTGTTGGTAATCAAGCCTACTACTGTTGTGTTGTCTGCAAACTTGATGATTGAGTTGGAGGCGTGCTTGGCCACACAGTCATGGGTGAACAGGAAGTACAGGAGGGGGCTGAGCACGCACCCTTGTGGGGCCCCAGTGTTGAGGATCAGCTAAGTGGAGATGTTGTTTCCTACCGTCACCACACTCACACATGAGCACACAGGTAGTCTGTGTGTCAAATAAGCCCAGATGTACCCACTTCAATTATTAAACAAAGGACAGTAGATGAATGATGAATTAATTAATCTCCGTCTCCCAAAATGGCAACAGCCTCATTACAATTGTAATTGTAAGTGAAGGAGAGAGAGACAGAGACAAATAGAAGGAACTAGAGATCGGGAAAGAGATTGAGAGAGTGAGAGAGAGAGAGAGAGAGAGAGAGAGAGAGAGAGAGAGAGAGAGAGAGAGAGAGAGAGAGAGAGAGAGAGAGAGAGAGAGAGAGAGAGAGAGAGAGAGAGAGAGAGAGAGAGAGAGAGAGAGAAAGAGAGAGAGAGAGAAAAATTGGTTAAAAACGTATTTTCTTAAAAATATAATTCTCACACCAATAAATTACATTTAATTCAAGCAGACCAGAGCTCCATTAAATACAAATCCTTTCTGAGTAACCATTTCTACCAACAGGATGAGCCCCTAGGTCAGCTTGTTCTGCAGCTCACTAACAACATTGAAACTAAAGACCAATCAAAAAACATTTTTCATTTCTAAAACCAAAATCAAACAAATGGACTCCAAAATGATAAACAAAAACATTGAAAATGTGATTCAATTAAATTACAAACTAAACTCATACAGACTGAGAGATATGGAAAGAGGAAAACACCTTAAAGCCTGGCTGCCAAGAGATCGGAGGAGATGGAGATATTGTGATTTACAGTAGCTAGAAACTGAGATGCATTTCCTGTGTTCCTGCCCAAGATATGACAACACAAGGGAAACATACTATTCAGATTTGGAAAAATATACAGTTGAAGTCGGAGGTTTACATACACTTAGGTTGGAGTCATTAAAACTCGTTTTTCAACCACTCCACAAATTTCATGTTAACAAACTATAGTTTTGTGCATGACACAAGTAATTTTTCCAACAATTGTTTACAGACAGATTATTTCACTTATAATTCACTGTATCACAATTCCCAGTGGGTCAGAAGTTTACATACACTAAGTTGACTGTTCCTTTAAACAGCTTGGAAAATTCCAGAAAATTATGTCATGGCTTTAGATGCTTCTGATAGGCAAATTGACATTTTGAGTCAATTGGAGGTGTACCTGTGGATGTATTTCAAAGCCTACCTTCAAACTCAGTGCCTCTTTGCTTAACATCATGGGAAAATCAAAAGAAATCAGCCAAGACCTCAGAAAAAATTGGTAGACCTCCACAAGTCTGGTTCATCCTTGGGAGCAATTTTCCAAATGCCTGAAGGTACCATGTTCATCTGTACAAACAATAGTACGCAAGTATAAACACCATGGGACCACGCAGCCATCATACCGCTCAGGAAGGAGACGCGTTGTGTCTCCTAGAGATGAACGTACTTTGGTGCGAAAAGTGCAAATCAATCACAGAACAGCAGCAAAGGACCTTGTGAAGATGCTGGAGGAAACAGGTACAAAAGTATCTATATCCACAGTAAAACGAGTCCTATATCGACATAACCTGAAAGGCCGCTCAGCAAGGAGGAAGTCACTGTCCTCAGGTCAAATTAAACAAAAATAGAACTGTTTGGCCATAATGATCATCGTTGTGTTTGGAGGAAAAAGGGGAAGGCTTGCAAGCCAAAGAACACCATCCCAACTGTGAAGCACAGGGGTGGCAGCATCATGCTGTGGGGGTGCTTTGCTGCAGGAGGGACTGGTGCACTTCACAAAATAGATGGCATCATGAGGAAGGAAAATGATGTGGATATATTGAAGCAACATCTCAAGACATCAGTCAGGAAGTTAAAGCTTGGTCGCAAATGGGTCTTCCAAATGGACAATGACTCCAAGCATACTTCCAAAGTTGTGGCAAAATGGTTTAAGGACAACAAAGTCAAGGTAATGGAGTGGCCATCACAAAGCCCTGACCTCAATCCTATAGAACATTTGTGGGCAGAACTGAAAAAGTGTGTGCCTACAAACCTGACTCAGTTACACCAGCTCTGTCAGGAGGAATGGGCCAAAATTCACCCAACTTATTGTGGGAAGCTTGTGGAAGGCTACCCGAAACGTTTGACCCAAGTTAATCAATTTAAAGGCAATGCTACCAAATACTAATTGAGTATACAGTGGGGGAAAAAGTATTTAGTCAGCCACCAATTGTGCAAGTTCTCCCACTTAAAAAGATGACAGAGGCCTGTAATTTTCATCATAGGTACACGTCAACTATGACAGACAAAATGATAAAAAAAAATGTTTTTATGAATTTATTTGCAAATTATGGTGGAAAATAAGTATTTGGTCACCTACAAACAAGCAAGATTTCTGGCTCTCACAGACCTGTAACTTCTTCTTTAAGAGGCTCCTCTGTCCTCCACTCGTTACCTGTATTAATGGCACCTGTTTGAACTTGTTATCAGTATAAAAGACACCTGTCCACAACCTCAAACAGTCACACTCCAAACTCCACTATGTCCAAGACCAAAGAGCTGTCAAAGGACACCAGAAACAAAATTGTAGACCTGCACCAGGCTGGGAAGACTGAATCTGCAATAGGTAAGCAGCTTGGTTTGACGAAATCAACATCACCAACTGCTGCGCCATTTGGGATAAGGGAGTTTTTCAGGATAAAACATTAACGGAATGTAGCTAAGCACAGGCAGAATCCTAGAGGAAAACCTGGTTCAGTCTGCTTTCCAACAGACACTGGGAGATGTATTCACCTTTCAGCATTACAATAACCTAAAATACAAATCTACACTGGAGTTGCTTACCAAGAAGACAGTGAATGTTCCTGAGTGACTGAGTTACAGTTTTGTCTTAAATCTGCTTGCAAATCAACAACCAACTTGACCGAAAATAATTTTGAAAATAATAATGGCCAAATACAATCCAGGTATTATCCAACAAAGCTATTGGAGACTTACCCAGAAAGGCTCAAAGCTGTAATCTCTGCCAAAGGTGATTCTAACAGGGGTGTGAATACTTACGTAAATGAGATATTTCAGTATTTTATATTCAATAAATTTGCTAAAATTTCTAAAATCATGTTTTCACTTTGTCGTCTTGGGGTATTGTGTGTAGATGGGTGAGAAAGAAAAAATATTTAATATATTTACAACAACAAAATGTGGAGTCAAGGGGTGTGAATACTTTCTGAAGGCACAGTACACAGTACACATCTACACTGAGTGAACAAAACAGTAAGAACACCTTCCTGACATTGAGTTGCCTCAATTCGTCGGGGCATAGACTTTACAAGGTGTCGAAAGCATTCCACAGAAATGCTGGCCCACGTTGACTCCAATGCTTCCCACGGTTGTGTCAACTTGGCTGGATGTCCATTGGGTGGTGGACCATTCTTTATACACATGGGAAACTGTTGAGCGTGAAAAAAACACAGCAGCGTTGCAGTTCTTGACACATACATTTTACATTTTAGTTATTTAGCAGACGCTCTTATCCAGAGCGACTTACAGGAGCAATTAGGGTTAAGTGCCTTGCTTAAGGGCACAGACAGATTTTTCACCTAGTCGGCTCAGGGATTAGAACCAGCGACCTTTCGGTTACTGACACAACGCTCTTACCCACTAAGCTACCTGCCGCCCCCAAACCCCCAATGCTCTCCTGGTACCAGCTCCACCACCATGACAGCACATCCAAACATGTGAATCACAAGCAGTATAATCCCCCTTAAACTCCAGCAGCCATGGTGGGCGGAGACACTGATCCTTCTCTACACAGGCCTTCAGCCATGGTGGGCGGAGACACTGATCCTTCTACACAGGCATTCAGCCATGGTGGGCTGAGACACTGATCCTTCTACACAGGCCTTCCGCCATGGTGGGCGGAGACACACTACCAAGGCTACTGAACAAGCTACAGTCAAACTGCCACAACATGAATGGACACATGCACAATCCATGTCTCAATTGTCTCAAGGCTTAAAAGTCCTTCTTTAACCTGTCTCCTCCCCTTCATCTACACTGATTGAAGTGGATTTAACAAGTGACATCAATAAGGGATCATAGCTTTCACCTGGATTCACCTGGTCAGTCCATGTTATGGAAAGAGCAGGTGTTCTTAATGTTTTGTACGCTCAGTGTATACCTGTATATACTGTATAAGTAGGTTAGAGAGAGAGAGGTTGGAGCGAGAGAGAGAGAGAGAGAGAGAGAGAGAGAGAGAGAGAGAGAGAGAGAGAGAGAGAGAGAGAGAGAGTGAGAGAGAGGTTAGAGAGAGAGAAAGAGTGAGAGAGAGGTTAGATAGAGAAAGAGATAGAGGTTAGAGAGAGAAAGCGAGAGAGAGAGAGAGAGAGAGGTTAGAGAGAGAGAGAGAGTTAGAGAGAGAAAGAGAGAGAGAGAGAGAGGTTAGAGAGAAAGAGAGAAAGAGAGAAAGAGAGAGAGAGATGTTAGAGAGAGAGAAAAAGAAAAAGAGAGAAAGAGAGAGAGAAAGAGAGCGAGAGAGAGACAGAGAAAGAGAGAGAGAGAGAGAGAGAGAGTGTAAAAGAGAGAGAGAAGAGAGAGTGTGAAAGCGAGGACGAGCGCTGACATGAGCAAAAGGGATGATTTGACCTGAAACGTAATGGGTTGAATACATATTTCAGATATTAGAATGATCTATTGTCTTACGTCAGATAGTGCGAAGATGTTTGTCAATTGAGGGACGAGCAATGCGTACAGGTGAAGCCACCTCTCAGAAGACAATGGAGGTGAGCTCGTTAGCTCATTAGCTTGGCTAGCATGAACAGTTTGCACTATTGGGACTATTGTATTAGATCACAGTACCTGACCAAGCACACCTCAAGTATTTCAGAAAATATGTCCTGTATTAGATCCTGGCTTGGAACACAGGAACATAGATATAGAGATGTTGCATCTTAATTAAATCATTCTGAAGTTAATAATTTCCACTTAAAAATGTAAAACTTGATTTGCCCTAATGAAAAACGTATCAACCCATCAACAAAACATTTCCATTCAGTATAATCCACATTATAATTCACATTTCCTGTTGCTGCAGGATTATTTTCCTACTGTGAGAAACTCGGTCAAATTAAGATATGGCATCTGTAGAGAGTTATGGGTGGGTACTGGGTGAACCATCTGGATGTGCTTCATTAGTCAGGGAGCTCATAGGTAATGGGTGAACCATCTGGGTGTGTTTTATTAGTCGGGGAACTCAATGATTCATGTTAACAGATGCTGAGAGGGAGAGAGGGAGGAGAGACGGAGGAGGAGAGGTCTGGGGAGGGTTGATCGGGGGAGAGAGGGAGGCAGGAGGTTGAGTTGATGAAAGAGGAAGTGTTGATGGAGGAGAGAGGGGAGGAGAGGGGAAGAAGATTAATTTCATGAAGAGGGAAGCGGTGTTAGCCACAGCCAGCATTTAGCCCATACAGCATTTAGCCTTTTAGATATCTTAATGAAAATAGTCTCCTGGCTCCAGCCCACTGCCAAACCACTATCTCTCACTAAAACGACCTGAACACATGCTTCACACAGCCAACTGGCCCACATTTACATTTTAGTAATTTAGCAGACGCTCTTATCCAGAGCGAGTGCCCACCCCAGTCATTCATCGGTTAGGCTATTTTATTGATTTATTTTTACTTTAATTACATAAGCGTAAGCACCGCTAAAGGGGGTCTACAGTAGGTTGGCGCTACATCATCGAAAGTGTCATCCATGCACTTGTCTCTCTCCCCTCCCTCCCTCCCTCCCTCCCTCCCTCCCTCCCTCCCACCCTCCTCCTCTCTCTGTCTGCACTTTCTGTAAGTATCTACGATATATTATGGAAGGGCTGCGTCCCTAATGGCAGCCTATTTCCTATGTGGAGTGCAACCCTGTTGAACAGAGCCCTGTGGGGAATAGGGTGCCTTTTGGGACACAGACAAGGACTCATACTGAGTATGTAGACTATGGTGCAGAAATAGCATGGCCTTCGCTTTTTTTTGCCTCTTTAGTGTAATTAGGCCTACTTCCTCATCAGAGTGGTGTGAGAGAGAGAGAGAGAGAGAGAGAGAGAGAGAGAGAGAGAGAGAGAGAGAGAGAGAGAGAGAGAGAGAGAGAGAGAGAGAGAGAGAGAGAGAGAGAGAGAGAGAGAGAGAGAGAGAGAGAGAGAGAGAGAGAGAGAGAGAGAGAGAGAGAGAGAGAGAGAGAGAGAGAGAGAGAGAGAGAGAGAGAGAGAGAGAGAGAGAGAGAGAGAGAGAGAGAGAGAGAGAGAGAGAGAGAGAGTCAAATTCACTTAATAAGTATAAGTTGCAATACTTGAAATGTTTGACTTTAGCAAAGTCCACCTTACTTAGAAACTATAACTGACCATTGCTCGAATGTAACTCTATGTTTACATTTACCATCTTTGGAACCTGATTACTTCAATTTTATCAATTAGCCTTAACTCAAATATAATCAGTGAATACAAAACAGTTAGTTAACTACACTCAAAAAGCAAAAGTTCAGAAACGTTCTGTCTTCACTATGTTGTGAGTGTATATAAAGAAGGGGACTGAGCCTCACAGACTGCATCAGTTCTGAAGAGATGTCATTTCAGATTGACAGGTGTTTTATTTTGTTTTTTTTTCTAGATGGAATTTGTATTTATTTTATTTATTTCTTATTTTTTAGGGGGTAGATCAGCTTTAATATTGCAGATAGATTGTAACTTCCATCAATGTAATTGTCTGCATCACTTCCAATCCCCCATATATTTTTTTTTCTCTCAAATATACACTGCTCAAAAAAATAAAGGGAACACTAAAATAACACATCCTAGATCTGAATGAATTAAATAATCGTATTAAATACTTTTTTCTTTACATAGTTGAATGTGCTGACAACAAAATCACACAAAAATTATCAATGGAAATCAAATTTATCAACCCATGGAGGTCTGGATTTGGAGTCACCCTCAAAATTAAAGTGGAAAACCACACTACAGGCTGATCCAACTTTGATGTAATGTCCTTAAAACAAGTCAAAATGAGGCTCAGTAGTGTGTGTGGCCTCCACGTGCTTGTATGACCTCCCTACAACGCCTGGGAATGCTCCTGATGAGGTGGCGGATGGTCTCCTGAGGGATCTCCTCCCAGACCTGGACTAAAGCATCCGCCAACTCCTGGACAGTCTGTGGTGCAACGTGGCATTGGTGGATAGAGCGAGACATGATGTCCCAGATGTGCTCAATTGGATTCAGGTCTGGGGAACGGGCGGGACAGTCCATAGCATCAATGCCTTCCTCTTGCAGGAACTGCTGACACACTCCAGCCACATGAGGTCTAGCATTGTCTTGCATTAGGAGGAACCCAGGGCCAACCGCACCAGCATATGGTCTCACAAGGGGGTCTGAGGATCTAATCTCGGTACCTAATGGCAGTCAGGCTACCTCTGGCGAGCACATGGAGGGCTGTGCGGCCCCCAAAGAAATGCCACCCCACACAATGACTGACCCACCGCCAAACCGGTCATGCTGGAGGATGTTGCAGGCAGCAGAACGTTCTCCACGGCGTCTCCAGACTCTGTCACGTCTGTCACGTGCTCAGTGTGAACCTGCTTTCATCTGTGAAGAGCACAGGGCGCCAGTGGCGAATTTGCCAATCTTGGTGTTCTCTGGCAAATGCCAAACGTCCTGCACGGTGTTGGGCTGTAAGCACAACCCCCACCTGTGGACGTCGGGCCCTCATACCACCCTCATGGAGTCTGTTTCTGACCGTTTGAGCAGACACATGCACATTTGTGGCCTGCTGGAGGTCATTTTGCAGGGCTCTGGCAGTGCTCCTCCTGCTCCTCCTTGCACAAAGGCGGAGGTAGCAGTCCTGCTGCTGGGTTGTTGCCCTCCTACGGCCTCCTCCACGTCTCCTGATGTACTGGCCTGTCTCCTGGTAGCGCCTCCATGCTCTGGATACTATGCTGACAGACACAGCAAACCTTCTTGCCACAGCTCGCATTGATGTGCCATCCTGGATGAGCTGCACTACCTGAGCCACTTGTGTGGGTTGTAGACTCCGTCTCATGCTACCACTAGAGTGAAAGCACCGCCAGCATTCAAAAGTGACCAAAACATCAGCCAGGAAGCATAGGAACTGAGAAGTGGTCTGTGGTCACCACATGCTTTATTGGGGGTGTCTTGCTAATTGCCTATCATTTCCACCTGTTGTCTATTCCATTTGCACAACAGCATGTGAAATGTATTGTTAATCATTGTTGCTTCCTATGTGGACAGTTTGATTTCACAGAAGTGTGATTGACTTAGAGTTACATTGTGTTGTTTAAGTGTTCCCTTTATTTTTTTGAGCAGTGTATATATATATATATATATATATATATATATATATATATATATATATATATATATATATATACATACATATATACACACACATACATGTACACATATATACATATAAATACATATACATACATATATATAAACATACATATCCTTTAAAAATATATATTTCCCTTTATTACTTTCCAACCCCACCACCCCTTCCCTAATTGGAGTAAACTAGTGAACAACAATGCTTAGGCCTCTACTTCCAGCTTATACATACTATATACATTTTATGGACAGTCAATTTTACAATAATTATATGTTGTTTGTTTTTACTCATGAACTTCCTCTACCCTTAACCTCTCCGATCATTTTCATGATGTCCATCCGGTTTGCTTCTATATGCCATATCTTTCTAACTGTGCTCCTTCACAAAAGCTCCCAACCTATAACCTATATACTTATTATGGACACAGTATGCTGTACATTAGTTATCTTGTTGTTATTAGTTGTAGTTAGTTGTTATTAGTCCCATCCTTCAGCTCCATTCAACACCACCCATCTATCTCTTAACAACATCCATATAGGATTTCTATTTGCCATATATTTTTCAACCGTACAGTTATGTTTCACAAAAGTTCTGAACCCTTCTATTCTCATTGTTTCTACACATAGTAAATTAAAAATAAACATTTTTGCTAAAAGTATTATTATATTATTGATCGATTGACTATGACTTTTCAGATCACCCAGTAGTGCTATCTGCAGGGTTAGCTCCAGGTAAATATTGCAATCCTTCAGCCATTCCTGGACCTGCGTCCAAAAACATGCTTCAAATGGACAGTACCAAAACAAA
>NC_059215.1:15194924-15199924 GCF_020615455.1 Coregonus clupeaformis | reverse complement strand
TGGAAGCCGGAGTGACAGCCAGTGAGAGGGTAGCCCTGGAAGCCGGAGTGACAGCCAGTGAGAGGGTATCCCTGGAAGCCGGAGTGACAGCCAGTGAGAGGGTAGCCCTGGAAGCCGGAGTGACAGCCAGTGAGAGGGTAGCCCTGGAAGCCGGAGTGACAGCCAGTGAGAGGGTATCCTGTTGAATCTTCATTTTACTATATGGTGTGTATTGTCTTTAGAATGAAGTTAAGTGTGCTTGGGAGTGAGTTGATAGTAAGTCGACTCCACCGTGTTGACAGACAGACAGACAGACAGACAGACAGACAGACAGACAGACAGACAGACAGACAGACAGACAGACAGACAACAGGTGGCCTTCTCTGCTGCTTTGACTGATTTAGGAGATATAGGACCCTTCAAAACTGAAACTACATCGGTCTACAAGAGAGTCTGTGCCAACATCGGCACGGCCTACAACCCAACTACAGGAAGGGTACCGACCACACTAATCAACACAAACTGAATCCAGCTACAGTCCAGCATTACTAACAGTGTCTATGAGAGACGGACAGTTCCTCCTCTCTTCTCCAGGTATCTTCACAGCACCAGTGAGAGGAGTCTGCTACTTCAGATTCACTGCCTTTGATTACCGCACTTCCCAAAACGCGGGTGTAGCCCTGTACCACAATGAAACGATTATTACGTATAGTCATGAATACATTGGAGGTAACGTATCTGTATCTAATGAATACAATGGGCGTCATGTATCTGTATCTAATGCGTTTTCTCTGGAGTTGGAGGAGGGGGGATGTGGGCAACCTGCCTATGATGATATTAATAACTGCAGCACCTTCAGTGGCTTCTTGTTCTTCACTGTGTGAGAGCAGCACCATAATGCTGTTATGCTGTAATGAAGGCAGCAGTTCTGGGTTTAAAGTCACTCAATGTTCTTCTATAACTTAATAAATGAGCTACGAGACGACCCGCTTTTGTGTCTTTTACATTTTACCAACAGTGATGCTGATAAAGGCGTGTGTGTGTGTGTGTGTGTGTGTGTGTGTGTGTGTGTGTGTGTGTGTGTGTGTGTGTGTGTGTGTGTGTGTGTGTGTGTGTGTGGCCCACAACGCGCCATGTGTCTGTTTTTCCCTCTGCCCTTCCTCCAGTCGTAATGACATCAGAGGCATTAATGGAGCCACCTGGCTGAACAGCCAGGGCACCAGGTCAGATGATATCACACTCAGCCACCTGGCTGAACAGCCAGGGCACCAGGTCAGATGATATCACACTCAGCCACCTGAGGTCATGCCTCCACTGTGAACATGGGGTCAATGCAAGACTGGACCAAGGTACACCGACCTCACACAGTTACTGTCACCGTTTCATGGTTTAGATGTCTGAATTCGGTCAGGGCAGAGACCACACTATTAAGCAAAGGTTCCTCAAGGAATGCTAGTTGGTCCGTGTAGCTCAGTTGGTAGAGCATGGCGCTTGCAACGCCAGGGTTGTGGGTTTGATTCCCACGGGGGGCCAGTATGTAATTTTTTTTTTTTATGTATGTAATTAATCTAACTGTAAGTCACTCTGGATAAGAACGTCTGCTAAAAATGCCAAAAAATAAATAATGTAGTCTTAGAGGCTGGTGATTTGATTCCTCTGTTGGTGTTTTCTAAAACATTGCTCTACTGCCACCCAGTGGTTCTGAGCAGAACCTTCAACCTACACCTCACTGCTCCAAATGCAGGCCGTCAACCAGCAGGACTGGTACTCACAGTATAGTATAGGTCCCTTTGTTATCTTCTTCCAACACTAAACTGTTTGAAAGGGCTCGTGTGTCACATCATAATGTTAACTCAGGAGCAGGAGGAGGGGGAGGAGGGGGAAGAGGGGGAGGAGGAGGAGGAGAAGAGGGAAGAGGAGGAGGAGGAAGAGGAGGAAGAGGAGGAGAAGTAGGGAGGAGGAGAAGGAGGAAGTGTCTATAATTAGCTCTCGTCAGGAGCAGGAGACTGGTCGGTCGCTCCGTTAGCCGAGGTCAGAAGCAGACGGCTGGGCTTATCAGTGTTACAACAGCTGCATGTCTGAAAGAGAAACACACACATACAGACACACACACACACACACACACACACACACACACACACACACACACACACACACACACACACATACACATACACACACATACACACACACACACACGTACACACACACACACACAGGCTCGCTGCCTGGCAGCTGTGTGTAAACACACAGAGGTAGGGACGCCCACTTCTGTCTTCCTCCATAACAAACTACAAAAGAAGGAGGAGGGTACAGAAGGAGAGGATGAGAGGAGGAGAGGAGAGGAGGAAGAGAGAGGAGGAGGGGAGGGTAGAGGGAGAGGAGAGGAGGAGAGGAGGGCAGAGGAGGAGAGGAGGAGAGGAGGAGAGAAGGGTAGAGGAGGAGAGAAGAGAGGAGGAGAGAAGAGAGGAGGGTAGAGGAGGAGAGGAGAGGAGGAGAGAAGAGAGGAGGAGAGGAGGAGAGAAGAGAGGAGGGTAGAGGAGGGTAGAGAAGGAGAGAAGAGAGGAGGAGAGGAGGAGAGAGGAGGAGAGAAGGGTGGAGGAGGAGAGGAGGAGTGGAGAGGAGGAGAGAAGAGAGGAGGAGAGGAGGAGAGAAGAGAGGAGGGTAGAGGAGGGTAGAGAAGGAGAGAAGAGAGGAGGAGAGAAGAGAGGAGGGTAGAGGAGGAGAGGAGAGGAGGAGAGAAGAGAGGAGGAGAGGAGGAGTGAAGAGAGGAGGGTAGAGGAGGGTAGAGAAGGAGAGAAGAGAGGAGGAGAGGAGGTTAGAGGAGGAGAGAAGGGTGGAGGAGGAGAGGAGGAGTGGAGAGGAGGAGAGAAGGGTGGAGGAGGAGAGGAGGAGAGGAGATGCTGTATCAAGGCCCACAAGATACTTGAAGACCACTGTCATACAGCCAATAATATATTGCTTGGGAATGCACCCTGACGTCTCAGTCCATCTACCAGTTTCAGTTGTTAAATAGCTGTATAAATACAGTATACAGTACTGGTCGTTGTTTACAGCTGTTCAGCCTTTAGATGGAGCATCCTGCCGTCCTGTCGTCCTGTCCTCCTGTTGCCATCCTGTCGTCCTGTTGCCGTCCTGTCGTCCTGTCGTCCTGTCCTCCTGTCGTCCTGTCGTCCTGTCCTCCTGTTGCCATCCTGTCGTCCTGTCCTCCTGTCCTCCTGTCGTCCTGTCCTCCTGTTGCCGTCCTGTCGTCCTGTCCTCCTGTCCTCCTGTCGTCCTGTCCTCCTGTTGCCATCCTGTCATCCTGTTGCCGTCCTGTCGTCCTGTCGTCCTGTCGTCCTGTCCTCCTGTCCTCCTGTCGTCCTGTCGTCCTGTCCTCCTGTTGCCATCCTGTCGTCCTGTTGCCGTCCTGTCGTCCTATCCTCCTGTCCTCCTGTCGTCCTGTCCTCCTGTCCTCCTGCCGTCCTGTCGTCCTGTCCTCCTGTTGCCATCCTGTCGTCCTGTTGCTGTCCTGTTGTCCTGTCGTCCTGTCCTCCTGTCATCCTGTCGTCCTGTCCTCCTGTCATCCTGTCGTCCTGTCCTCCTGTCATCCTGTCGTCCTGTCCTCCTGTCATCCTGTCGTCCTGTCCTCCTGTTGCCATCCTGTCGTCCTGTTGCCGTCCTGTCGTCCTGTCGTCCTGTCCTCCTGTTGCCATCCTGTCGTCTTGTCCTCCTGTCCTCCTGTCGTCCTGTCGTCCTGCCGTCCTGTTGTCCCGTCCTCCTTCCGTCCTAAATACTGACTTGTATCACGGGTGACCTGGCTGAATGCGAGATCACCAGCCTCTGCCATATGTGAGGGGAACGGCACCTCCGTACCTTCAGGCTCTGATCAGACCCTACACCCAAACGAGGGCACTACGTTCATCCACCTCTGGCCTGCTAGCTCCCCTACCTCTACGGAAGCACTTGCCTTCCTAAGCCAGGATTCAGACACTGCTAGAACATCAGGGTTTGGCTGAGTATGCTAACGCAGTGAATAACTCAAACTTAGGAAGGAGGCTTCTGATGTTAACGTGCAGAAAACCAAGGCTTTTACAGTTACAGAAGTCAACAAATGATAACGCCTGGGGAGTAGGAGTGATACTGGGGGCTACAGGACCTGGGTTAACCTCTACATCACCAGAGGAACAGAGGAGGAGTAGAATAAGGATACGGCTAAAGGCTTTAAGAACTGGTCTTCTAGTGCGTTGGGTACAGAGAAAAAAAGGGGCAGATTTCCGGGCGTTGTAGAATATATTCAGGGCATTATGTACAGACAAGGATATGGAAGGATATGAGTACAGTGGAGGTAAACCTAAGCGTTGGGTAACGATGAAAGAGATAGCATCACTGGAGGCACCGATTGAGTCGGTCTCCGCGTGTATGGGGGGTGGGACAAAGGAGCTGTCTAAGGCAGGTTGAGCTGGGCTGGGGGCTCTACAGTGAAATAGTACAATAAGAAATAACCGAAACAGCAATAAGCAAGGCATATTGACATGGGAGAGAGGCTAAGACAACAGAGAGAGAGCTAAGACAACAGCTGGTAATGGCGACAAAGTTTGGGCTGAGGCTAAACATAAACAGGATGCGGTACCGTAAAAAGGAACAGTCCAGCAGGCATCAGCTTTATAGCTGAGTTTTCATAAGGTCCGGTGAACAGCAATAGGAGAGTTCGGAGGTAGTTCGGGGGCTGCTACAGCACTGGCGAGCAAGAGGCCCGGCTTGCGTGTGCTAGCGGGCCAGGGCTAGCAGATGGATCTTCGTGGTTGACGTCGTAACGGGAAGCCTGTTGAAACCACATCAGACGATTTCGTTGGCAAACCAGTCATGTTGGATCGGCGGGGCTCCGTGTCAACACTAGGAGGTCCCGTCCGGTTGACAGAGAGGTAGATAGCCGGGAGATGGGCCTGGCTCGAGGCTAGCTCAAGGCTAACTGGTGCTTGCTAAGGGCAATAGTAATTAGCCAACGACAACAGCCATTTGGTTGCAGCTAGCTGGTTGTG
>NC_059215.1:15182424-15189924 GCF_020615455.1 Coregonus clupeaformis | reverse complement strand
CATCAGTCATTTGTGTAAGTGCTGTGCTTGTTGAATGTCCTTCTCTATAAGCATGCTGATAGTTTGTTGTCAATTTGTTTACTGTAAAATAGCATTGTATCTGGTCAAACACCATTTTTCCCAATAGTTTACTAAGGTTGGTAACAGGCTAATTAGTCAGCTATTTGTGCAAGTAAAGGGGGCTTTACTATATTCTAGTTGGCATACATTGAAAATATGGCAAATAGGAGTGGCAATATCGTCCACTATTATCCCCAGTAATTTTCCATCCAAGTTGTCAGACCCTGGTGCCTTGATAGACAACAATAATTTTTTCACCTCTTCCACACTCACTTTATGGAATTCAAAATTACAATGCTTGTCTTTCAGAATTTGGTCAGATATACTTGGATGTGTAGTGTCAGCAATTATTGCTGGCATGCCATGCCTAAGTTTGCTAATCTTGCAAATGAAAAAGAATTAAAGTAGTTGGCAATATCAGTTGGTTATTTGATGAATGAGCCATCTGATTCAATGAATGATGGAGCTGAGTTTGCCTTTTTCCAAAAATTTCATTTAAGGTGCTCCAAAGCTTTTTACTATCATTCTTTATGTCATTTATCCTTGTTTCATAGTGTAGTTTCTTCTTCTTTGTATTCAGTTTAGTCACATGATTTCTCAATTTGCAATACGTTTGCCAATCGGTTGTGCAGCCAGACTTATTTGCCATTCCTTTTGCCTCATCCCTCTCAACCATTTTTTAATTCCTGTGACGAGGTGTGAAAGAAGGAGTCAGGCGCAGGAGGTAAAATACAGAAGTCCAGAGTACATCCGTTTGCATAAATCAAACGCCCCAAGCGTCAAACGAAATTGTACAAGGGAAAACATCCACCTTGGCAGTAACACAGTGAAATGTAGCTCAACCGAGCTACACGCTCTCACAACAAAACGATCACTCACAAAGACAAGGGGAACAGAGGGAACACTTATACACATACTAATTAGGGGAATGAGCACCAGGTGTGTGTGATTGACAAGACATGACAAGTGGAGTGATGAGAATGGGATCGGCAGTAGCTAGTACTCCGGTGACGACGAACGCCGAAGCCTGCCCGAACCAGGAGGGGGCAGCCTTGGCGGAAGTCGTGACAATTCCTCATCAATCCATGGGGATATAACAGTTTTTACAGTCATTTTCTTAATGTGCTTGCTTATTAGTAACTGGAATAAGCAATTTCATAAATGAATAAATGTGTCAAGTGCAGTGTCTGTTTGCTCTCCATTATACACCACGGACCAACATATATTCTTTACATCAACAACATAGGAATCACTATAAAACTTTTTGTATGACAATATACACAATATTAGGCCCAGCCTTTGGAACTTTGGTTTTCCTAGATATGGCTACTATATTGTGATCACTACATCCGATGGATTTGGATACTGCTTTCAAACAAATCTCTGCAGCATTATTAAAGATATGATCAATACATGTTGATGATTTCATTCCCGTACTGTTTGTAACTACCCTGGTAGGTTGACTGAAAAATCATTAAAGCAGTTGGCAATATCAGTGGGTTTTGTAATGAATGAGTCATCTGATTCAATGAATGATGGAGCGGAGTTTGCCTTTTTGCCCAAAATTTCATTTAAGGTACTCCAAAGCTTTTTTACTATCATTCTTTATGTAATTTATCTTTCTTTTATAGTGTAGTTTCTTCTTCTTTTTATTCAGTTTAGTCACATGATTTCTCAATTTGTAGTACTTTTGCCATTCGGTTTGCCAATCGGTTGTACAGCCAGACCTATTTGCCATTTCACACCGAATATGGTGATTATCGAGGGGGAGATTGTTGTAAAGAATTTTCTAATAGCTTACTGTGAAGACATATAGTTTTAATATATTATCATTCTTAATGGATGTTAATAAAACACTTTCCTACATTTCCGCGCAGCAGGCCAGGTACTTCAATGCACGCTCCCTCAACATTACAAGGACAGAGAAACCAGACACATGCTCACTGCTCACATAGAGCACACCAAACAAAAGACAATGGAAAAATTGACAAATCTCATAAATTATGGTTATGAAATAAACCAAAACTTGTGTAGCAGGTTGTGAACTGCCCGTTCCATGATCTCGCCATCATGGTTGACAACTCCGTTGTGTCCTCCTCCCAGAGTGCGAAGAGCCTTGGCGTGACCCTGGACAACACCCTGTCGTTCTCCGCTAACATCAAGGCGGTGACCCGATCCTGTAGGTTCATGCTCTACAACATTCGGAGAGTACGACCCTGCCTTACACAGGAAGCGGCACAAGTCCTAATCCAGGCACTTGTCATCTCCCGTCTGGATTACTGCAACTCGCTGTTGGCTGGGCTCCCTGCCTGTGCCATTAAACCCCTACAACTCATCCAGAATGCCGCAGCCCGTCTGGTGTTCAACCTTCCCAAGTTCTCTCACGTCACCCCGTTCCTCCGCACACTCCCCTGGCTTCCAGTTGAAGCTCGCATCTGCTACAAGACCATGGTGCTTGCCTACGGAGCTGTGAGGGGAACGGCACCTCCGTACCTTCAGGCTCTGATCAGTCCCTACACCCAAACGAGGGCACTGCGTTCATCCACCTCTGGCCTGCTGGCTCCCCTACCTCTGCGGAAGCATAGTTCCCGCTCAGCCCAGTCAAAACTGTTCGCTGCTCTGGCACCCCAATGGTGGAACAAGCTCCCTCACGACGCCAGGACAGCGGAGTCACTCACCACCTTCCGGAGACATTTGAAACCCCACCTCTTTAAGGAATACCTGGGATAGGATAAAAGTAATCCTTCTACCCTCCCCCTGCCCCCCCCTTTTTTTTTTTAATATATTGTAAAGTGGTTGTCCCACTGGCTATCATAAGGTGAATGCACCAATTTGTAAGTCGCTCTGGATAAGAGCGTCTGCTAAATGACGAAAATGTAAATGTAATATGGACACATTGATACACTGTGATCCATTGGCGGCTAATAGGCCAATGCTTTTTGTATTTGTATTTGTATTTATTAGGGATCCCCATTAGTTCCTGCCAAGGCAGCAGCTACTCTTCCTGGGGTTTATTATGGATCCACATTAGTTCCTGTCAAGGCAGCAGCTACTCTTCCTGGGGTTTATTATGGATCCCCATTAGTTCCTGCCAAGGCAACACCTACTCTTCCCGGTGTCCAGCTAAATTAATTTGTATCTGTTTTTTAAATCTAATTTTACTACTTGCATCAGTTAATTGATGTGGAATAGAGTTCCATGTAGTCTCCACTTTGAGCCAGGAGAACTTGACATGCATATTATTAATATTAGCTCTCTGTGTACATCCAAGGGCCAGCGGTGCTGTCCTGTTCTGAGCCAATCGCAGTTTTCCTAAGTCCTTTTTTGTGGCACCTGACCACACGACTGAACAGTAGTCCAGTTGTGACAAATCTAGGGCCTGTAGGACCTGCCTTGTTGATAGTGTTGTTAAGAAGGTAGAGCAGAGCTTTATTATGGACATACTTCTCCCCATCTTAGCTACTGTTGTAACAATATATTTTGACCATGACAGTTTACAATCCAGGGTTACTCCAAGCAGTTTAGTCACCTCAATTTGCTCAATTTCCACATTATTTATTACAAGATTTAGTTGAGGTTTAGGGTTTAGTGAATGATTTGTCCCAAATACAATGCTTTTAGTTTTAGAAATATTTAGGACTAACTTATTCCTTGCCACCTACTCTGAAACTAACTGCAACTCTTTGTTAAGTGTTGCAGTAATTTCAGTCGCTGTAGTAGCTGACATGTATAGTGTTGAGTCATCCGCATGCATAAACACTCTAGCTTTACTCAAAGCCAGTGGCGTGTCATTAGTAAAAATTGAATAAAGTAATGGGCCTAGACAGCTGCCCTGGGGAATTCCTGATTCTAACTGGATTATGTTGGAGAGGCTTCCATTAAAGAACACCCTCTGTGTTCTGTTACACAGGTAACTCTTTATCCACAATATAGCAGGTGGAGTAAAGCCATAACACATACATTTTTCCAGCAGCAGACTATGATCGATAATGTCAAAAGCTGCACTGAAGTCTAACAAGACAGCCCCCACAATCTTTTAATCATCAATTTCTCTCAGCCAATCATCAGTCATTTGTGTAAGTGCTGTGCTTGTTGAATGTCCTTCTCTATAAGCATGCTGATATTTTGTTGTCAATTTGTTTATTGTAAAATAGCATTGTATCTGGTCAAACACCATTTTTCCCAATAGTTTACTAAGGTTGGTAACAGGCTAATTAGTCAGCTATTTGTGCAAGTAAAGGGGGCTTTACTATATTCTAGTTGGCATACATTGAAAATATGGCAAATAGGAGTGGCAATATCGTCCACTATTATCCCCAGTAATTTTCCATCCAAGTTGTCAGACCCTGGTGCCTTGATAGACAACAATAATTTTTTCACCTCTTCCACACTCACTTTATGGAATTCAAAATTACAATGCTTGTCTTTCAGAATTTGGTCAGATATACTTGGATGTGTAGTGTCAGCAATTATTGCTGGCATGCCATGCCTAAGTTTGCTAATCTTGCAAATGAAAAAAGAATTAAAGTAGTTGGCAATATCAGTTGGTTATTTGATGAATGAGCCATCTGATTCAATGAATGATGGAGCTGAGTTTGCCTTTTTCCAAAAATTTCATTTAAGGTGCTCCAAAGCTTTTTACTATCATTCTTTATGTCATTTATCCTTGTTTCATAGTGTAGTTTCTTCTTCTTTGTATTCAGTTTAGTCACATGATTTCTCAATTTGCAATACGTTTGCCAATCGGTTGTGCAGCCAGACTTATTTGCCATTCCTTTTGCCTCATCCCTCTCAACCATTTTTTAATTCCTGTGACGAGGTGTGAAAGAAGGAGTCAGGCGCAGGAGGTAAAATACAGAAGTCCAGAGTACATCCGTTTGCATAAATCAAACGCCCCAAGCGTCAAACGAAATTGTACAAGGGAAAACATCCACCTTGGCAGTAACACAGTGAAATGTAGCTCAACCGAGCTACACGCTCTCACAACAAAACGATCACTCACAAAGACAAGGGGAACAGAGGGAACACTTATACACATACTAATTAGGGGAATGAGCACCAGGTGTGTGTGATTGACAAGACATGACAAGTGGAGTGATGAGAATGGGATCGGCAGTAGCTAGTACTCCGGTGACGACGAACGCCGAAGCCTGCCCGAACCAGGAGGGGGGGGCAGCCTTGGCGGAAGTCGTGACAATTCCTCATCAATCCATGGGGATATAACAGTTTTTACAGTCATTTTCTTAATGTGCTTGCTTATTAGTAACTGGAATAAGCAATTTCATAAATGAATAAATGTGTCAAGTGCAGTGTCTGTTTGCTCTCCATTATACACCACGGACCAACATATATTCTTTACATCAACAACATAGGAATCACTATAAAACTTTTTGTATGACAATATACACAATATTAGGCCCAGCCTTTGGAACTTTGGTTTTCCTAGATATGGCTACTATATTGTGATCACTACATCCGATGGATTTGGATACTGCTTTCAAACAAATCTCTGCAGCATTATTAAAGATATGATCAATACATGTTGATGATTTCATTCCCGTACTGTTTGTAACTACCCTGGTAGGTTGACTGAAAAATCATTAAAGCAGTTGGCAATATCAGTGGGTTTTGTAATGAATGAGTCATCTGATTCAATGAATGATGGAGCGGAGTTTGCCTTTTTGCCCAAAATTTCATTTAAGGTACTCCAAAGCTTTTTTACTATCATTCTTTATGTAATTTATCTTTCTTTTATAGTGTAGTTTCTTCTTCTTTTTATTCAGTTTAGTCACATGATTTCTCAATTTGCAGTACTTTTGCCATTCGGTTTGCCAATCGGTTGTACAGCCAGACCTATTTGCCATTTCACACCGAATATGGTGATTATCGAGGGGGAGATTGTTGTAAAGAATTTTCTAATAGCTTACTGTGAAGACATATAGTTTTAATATATTATCATTCTTAATGGATGTTAATAAAACACTTTCCTACATTTCCGCGCAGCAGGCCAGGTACTTCAATGCACGCTCCCTCAACATTACAAGGACAGAGAAACCAGACACATGCTCACTGCTCACATAGAGCACACCAAACAAAAGACAATGGAAAAATTGACAAATCTCATAAATTATGGTTATGAAATAAACCAAAACTTGTGTAGCAGGTTGTGAACTGCCCGTTCCATGATCTCGCCATCACGGTTGACAACTCCGTTGTGTCCTCCTCCCAGAGTGCGAAGAGCCTTGGCGTGACCCTGGACAACACCCTGTCGTTCTCCGCTAACATCAAGGCGGTGACCCGATCCTGTAGGTTCATGCTCTACAACATTCGGAGAGTACGACCCTGCCTTACACAGGAAGCGGCACAAGTCCTAATCCAGGCACTTGTCATCTCCCGTCTGGATTACTGCAACTCGCTGTTGGCTGGGCTCCCTGCCTGTGCCATTAAACCCCTACAACTCATCCAGAATGCCGCAGCCCGTCTGGTGTTCAACCTTCCCAAGTTCTCTCACGTCACCCCGTTCCTCCGCACACTCCCTGGCTTCCAGTTGAAGCTCGCATCTGCTACAAGACCATGGTGCTTGCCTCACGGAGCTGTGAGGGGGAACGGCACCTCCGTACCTTCAGGCTCTGATCAGTCCCTACACCCAAACGAGGGCACTGCGTTCATCCACCTCTGGCCTGCTGGCTCCCCCTACCTCTGCGGAAGCATAGTTCCCGCTCAGCCCAGTCAAAACTGTTCGCTGCTCTGGCACCCCAATGGTGGAACAAGCTCCCTCACGACGCCAGGACAGCGGAGTCACTCACCACCTTCCGGAGACATTTGAAACCCCACCTCTTTAAGAAATACCTGGGATAGGATAAAGTAATCCTTCTACCCCCCCTTTACTCCAACCCACCCCCCAAAAAAATAAATAAATAAATAAATAAATAAATAAAAGAAAAATATAAAAAAAAGAAAAAAAAAAGAAAAAAGATTGACATTGTAAAGTGGTTATCCAACTGGCTATAAGGTGAATGCACCTATTTGTAAGTCGCTCTGGATAAGAGCGTCTGCTAAATGACGTAAATGTAAAATGTAAATGTGAACTCTGCTAACAACATTTCCACTCCAAGAATGAGAACGGTAAATTAATGTAATTAATACATGCATTAACAGAAATGAATGTAACCAAATGATGGGCATTAATGGTACATTTACTACTGGTGACATACTGTATGCAATGGGGATTATTTATTTATTTTAAATCAAAGGGCAAACTATTCACACAATGCACAAGAATTGGTGGGAGACAGCTGAGCCATTCTGGAGAGAGACTCGCCTATATCTTCGCCACACACCCCTCCCCTTCTTGTCTCAACATTTCAAATGATACTCAAGACACATTATCTTCACACATATTTTAGATCCTTTTCACAACTCAATAATCAGCTAGGCCTA
>NC_059215.1:15162424-15177424 GCF_020615455.1 Coregonus clupeaformis | reverse complement strand
GTGGAGGACCCCATTCTGTGTAATGGCTGCACAGAGTGTTATATTACCCCACGTTGCCCTGGGACATTGACTATAGCCCTGTGGCCAATGATGTTTCTTCCCTCCTTCGTGTTCTCGTCCAGGTTGAACCCAGCCTCATCTACGTAAATGAACTCATGCTGGATCTCCTCTCCATCCATTCGTAAAACTCTCTGAAAAACAGTGTCAGGCAAAATTGTGCAGTTCAGTGTAGATCTAGTATACAGATTACAGTACAGTAAAAGATTATGAGACAGTATGCAAGATCACACTGCTAAAGTGAATACATACCTCTGCATAATCATGCCGCATGTCGTTTCACCCTTTCGGAATTGCGCTCGAAAGGCACTCGATAAATTTGCTTCATTTGAATATGTTTTTTTTAGGATGCGTGCCAGTGTTGATGTTGAGACCTGATGGATATCGTTGAAAATGGCGTGGTTATTGACAATGTTAGCTTGGAGCTGCTTGAGTGTTATAGCATTGTTGGCCAAAACCATGTTTACTATCTCCCTCTCTTGCTGTTCTGTGAACATAGAGGCCTTCCCCTTGTCGTCCCTGACCCTCAATCCTATGTAGAAAAAAAAACAGTATACAATAGTACAGTAATTTCACAGGAAAAGGTAACAGAAGTGCTGATAGTGCATAGAATATAGTACTGTAAGCAGTTACTGAAACCGTGCAGATGTTTTTGATATGATGATATTTTTACAATACCTATTTTCCAGTCGAAATGTTCTCATCACACTTGCCACTGTATATCGGACTTAGATTTGGCTGTACTCGCAGTCCAGCCTCCCTCAAGCGTCAGGCCGTGGTTGACAATGTGGTCAACCAGTGTTGCTGCGGATCTCATTTGTCAGATTCGGTCCTCTTTGAGCACCTTCTTGTCTTCCTCTTCCTCTTCCTCTTCCTCTTCCTCTTCCTCCCCCTTCCTCCTCCTCCTCCTCCTCCTCATTCTCCTCCTCGTCCTCCTCGTTCTCCTCGTCCTCCTCCTCGTTCTCCCTCGTCCTCCTCGTCCTCCTCGTCCTCCTCGTTCTCTCGTTCTCCTCGTCCTCCTCCTCGTTCTCCTCGTCGTCCTCCTCCTCCTCCTCCTCCTCGTCTTACTCTTTCTCTGACTCTTTCCATTGTGCTTGAAGACCGATGAACTCACCTGCTGCTTTTTATAGTGCTTATACACCTGATTGGTGTGTCTACAATTAAGCAAACGAGTGTTTGCACACCTGATGACTGTGTTGAACCAATTGGTTGGACGGTGTGGTAATTTGACAGTCAGTGCTTTGGTATTGCAAGGACGTGACTTCATGATAGATTTTTGTGTGTAATGTATGTTAAATTGTGTTTGGTGTTTTGCAAATCACTGTGTGTAGAGTTTTGCAACAAGTGTAAGGTTGACAATGTGCTTATAGTTGTGCAAATATGGGCTGATGTTTTGCTTCTTGAGTGTAAGGTTTTGCTAATAGTGTACTACTTTTAATTTTAGTGTGTAAGCAATCCAAAAAAAACTGTAATTACTATTTTAGCATTACAGTAATGTACTGTAAAATACGTATGACTGCATAGTATTGCATAAACATTTGTAACTCTAAGCCATCCATTTACTGCACTGCATTGAATGAATGAGGTTGGTTAACATGCTGTACTACATTTTTGTGTACATTGTTTACAGTTCCTATGCTGAACACATACTGTGTTTGAATTCTGTACAGAGTGGAAAGGCAAAGACATCATGGAGGACGAGGACGCTTGTTTACAGATGTACAAGAAAATGCAATTAAAAATATGGTTTTGGCCAACAATGCAATTAGGATTTGAGAGATAGAGCATATCTTGAATAATGACACCATATTTAACAACATCAATGCTGTAAGCCTGTCGACCATACAACGCATCCTCCAACGGCACCAAGTGATGATGAAACAACTTTTTACAAGGTGCCATTTGAGAGAAACTCTGACAGAGTCAAGAATCTGCGACATGACTTTGTAGAGGTATGTATGCAACACTACTTCCAGTACTTCAGACATACCATATTTACTCATCTGTATATCCTTTTGTCTGTTACAGAGAGTATTGGAGATGGATGCCCATGTAATTCGCCATGAATTTATTTATGTTGGCTTCAACCTCACCAAAACCAGGCGCCGCGGAAGAAATGTAATAGGACAGAGGGCAATTACCAATGTCCCTGGACAGCGTGGGGGTAATATAACTATGTGTGCTGCCATCACTCAAAACGGGGTCCTCCATCACAATGCCACACTGGGTCCGTACAACACCGGCCATATGCTCACTTTTCTGGATGCAATTTACACAATTCTTGTCCCTGATCCAGATCAGGAGCCTGCTAGATTTGTGGTTATATGGGACAATGTTAGTTTTCACCGGTCCAAAACTGGTTTGCCACCCATCCACAATTTGTAGTTTTGTACCTACCCCCATATTCACCTTTTCTAAATCCCATAGAGGAATTCTTCTCAGCCTGGTGCTGGAAAGTGTATGATCGCCAACCCTATGCCCACATGCCGCATCTCCAGGCAATGGAGGACGCATGTGGGGACATAGAGGTTGCCTCTGTCCAAGGTTGGATACGCCATGCTAGGAGATACTTCCCTCGATGTTTGGCAAGAGAAAACATATCTTGTGATGTGGACGAAGTATTGTGGCCAGACTCAGCCCGGAGAAGAGATGAAGCGTAGCTTAGCACTGGTGACTGCCCCCCGCCCCCCCTTCCTTTCCTGGACTGCCCCCGGGACCCCACACACACAATTGTGTTCTTTACTGTATTCTAAAGAATATACTTTTGGTTTAGATATGTGAATGGTACAAATACAGTTTTTCTCAATTGCTTACACACAAATACTGGTACTTGAGACACAATGACCACAACATGTAACTCATGCACGAACCCCCTGAACCAATTCTGCTAAACTGCAAGCACAATTCCAGCTTTACACTCAAATTGCAATTCTACAACACACTTTTTTCAAAACACTACACACAAATCTTTTCATTTGGCACAATTTTCATGCAGAAAATCTCTTGTTTTCACAATGAACAAACTGCCATTCAAATATGCACACTGACTCATCACATGGGCAAACACCCGTCACACAGTTTTACAATTAGCAATCAGAGCTTTAGCATAAAAGGGCAACAGGTGAGCTCTTCTATTTTGGAGCGATGGATGCCAACATTGGAAACAGAGGCAGAGCCAGAGGAGTGAGAGTAAGAGGAGGAGGACGGGGAGGACAAGGACGAGGACGAGGACGAGGAAGGCCAAGGACCGTAATCTCTGATGAGATCCGAGCCACTTTGGTTGATCATGTGGTCAACCATGGTCTAACAATGAGGGAGGCTGGGCAAAGAGTACAGCCAAATTTGAGCAGGTACACTGTAGCATCCATCATCCGGACATTCCGAAATGAGAATAGGTAAGAAATCTACTCTCACTAGAAAATTGCAGTACTGCATATCAATACAGTACTCAATGAGTACAGTAGTACAGTATTGCCTGTGGACTGTTCTGTAGGACTGTAAAAAATAAAGTATGTTTCAAGTATTTGGGAAATGTATTTCTACTTTGTATTTACAGCATTTTACTATTTGTTTGGCAGAACTGAAAGATGACCAACACAAGGTGGTCGGGAACGTGTTCTGTCTCCTGAACAGGAAACTGAAATCATGAACATGGTCCTAGAAAATAACGCCATAACATTACGGCAAATACAAAGAAAAATAATAGAAAACAATGAGATATTTAAAAATATTGATAGGGTGAGCTTATCAACACTGGACCGTGTCTTGCGCAGAAATAATCTCAGGATGAAGCAGGTCTACAGGGTGCCATTTGAACGCAATTCAGAAAGAGTCAAAGAATTGCGATATAACTATGTGCAAGTGAGTCCTATACAATCCCACAATTGATGCATACTCTCAACACTGTATAAATTATACATATTTCAGTATTGTAATCATAATGATTGTGCTTCACAATAGTGACCACTCCATGTCTATTTCTGATATTGTCATGTGTGTTTCAGAGAGTCCTTGAGCTAGAGGTGGCTGCAGTGGATCACCAGTTCATCTTCATTGATGAGGTTGGATTCAACCTCACAAAAAAGACGAAAGAGGGGAAGGAATATCATCGGCCAACGTGCCATTGTTCAAGTCCCTGGCCAGAGCGGAGGGAACATCACAATGTGTGCAGCGATTACCCACCACGGCGTCATCCATCACCATGCTACCCTTGGCCCCTACAACACCGCCCATCTGATCACATTCCTGGACACCCTACACAACACACTCATTCCACCAGATCAGGTAGATGGCCCAGAGCAGCTCAGGTACGTTGTCATTTGAGACAGCGTAAGTTTCCACAGGGCTGCTCTGGTTCGTAACTGGTTCACTGCCCACCCACGCTTTTTAGTTGTTTATCTCCCTCCATATTCTCCATTCCTCAATCCTATAGAGGATTTTTTTTCTGCCTGGAGATGGAAAGTGTATGACCGAAATCCACAAACGCGTATACCTCTTGTCCAAGCTATGGAAGACGCATGTGGAGATATAGCAGCTGATGCTTTTCATGGCTGGAATCGCCATGCTAGGCAATATTTTCCCCGCTGCTTGGCCAGGGAAAACATTGCTTGTGATGTGGATGAGGTGCTGTGGCCAGACCGCAACAGAAGAGAGGATGCAGCATAGTTTATTTATTTTATTTTTTATTTTATTTTTTACTGTAAATGTATACATTAAATTATTCTGTTTTGTATGTAGACCACTGTATGTGCAACTTTGTGTTGGTTGGGAATGGGATGTACACTGTGTACATTGTTTTTGTGGGAAAAATGAAATATATTTGTTACCGTGTATTTGTGTGTTCCGAGTATAAAAACAATATCTCAAATATTTTACAACACACTTATGTATGTACTGTCTGTAGTAATGGCAACACTGAACCAAAAAAAGGCCCAAGTCATTATGATGAATGGAGAAGAAGTGTTTTCCATTCATCATAGTGTTTTACATTGAGCACATCAGTGTTCAACTGGTTCTTATAAATGTCTATTCATATGATGGTTTGTGTGTGTCATTTGAAAACAAAATACAATTTTGATAAGATATAACATTGTTTTGAATGTTAAGTTTTATTTTTGCTGGAGAATTGAGGGGTTTTGCCCATTGTGTGTGTGCTTTTTGATTTGTGTGTAGAGTTTTGAGAATATGAGGCATTCTTTCAGAAAATGTGTGTAAACAATCGAGAAAAACTGTAAATATTTTCTGTTTCTGCATTGCATTGGTGTTTACAGTGTACTTGTTACCCCTCTCAGCAGATTACTTTCCCTGTAGAACATTGTATTGAAATGTAGATATAAGCCTATGAAAGACCAAAGAGCTTTAGATTTAGAACAACAGTGTTTACATGGTATATCCACAAATGTACTATTATGAAAGAAGTGTTTGCCATTTGATGCCAATGCTTCATTCTGACATGTGTTTATGGCATTTTGAATGCAGTGTTACATTTTGAAGGAGATGTGAGGCATTTTGCATTTTGTGTGTGCAGTTTTGGAAATTGTGTGTAGAGTTTTGAAAAAAGGAGACAGTTTTGAAAACGTGTGTAAGCAGTTGGAAAAAACTGTAGTGTGTGTGTCTGTGTGTGTCTGTGTGTCTGTGTGTGTGTCTGTGTGTCTGTGTGTGTGTCTGTGTGTGTCTGTGTGTGTCTGTGTGTGTGTGTCTGTGTGTGTCTGTGTGTCTGTGTGTGTGTGTGTGAGTGTGTGTGTGTGAGTGTGTGTGTGTGTGTCTGTGTGTCTGTGTGTCTGTCTGTGTGTGTGTGAGTGTGTGTGTGTGTGTGTGTGTGTGTGTGTCTGTGTGTCTGTGTGTGTCTGTGTGTGTCTGTGTGTCTGTGTGTGTCTGTGTGTGTCTGTGTGTCTGTGTGTGTGTGTGTGTGTGTGTGTGTGTGAGTGTGTGTGAGTGTGTGTGAGTGTGTGTGAGTGTGTGTGAGTGTGTGTGAGTGTGTGTGTGTGTGTGTGTGTGTGTGTGTGTGTGTGTGTGTGTGTGTGTGTGTGTGTGTGTGTGTGTGTGTGTGTGTGTGTGTGTGTGTGTGTGTGTGTGTGTGTATATCTGACCACTAAACTGACCTGGGAGAAGTTACGACAGTAACTGCTTGGCTGACCCCAGGCCTGTCTTGCTCTGCCAGAAACCACTACTTATGATGGGCAGATTGGGTACTGCACATCACTAGCAGTCACAAGGCCTGTCCTTCTTCGGTTTGTCTGAGGTCTTTTAGGGAATTACAGTAAACTTCCCACACTTCCAGTATTAGGAAGGGTATTGTTTTGTGTGGTCTGCTCTTGGACTTGTGGTTAAAACATCTCCCCTTTCAGAACAGGACAATAGTCAGACTGTTGGATCTACAGATGACTGTCTGAATTGTGTGTGGTTGTGTGTGTGTGTGTGTGTGTGTGTGTGTGTGTGTGTGTGTGTGTGTGTGTGTGTGTGTGTGTGTTTAAGGTAAAGCTAAGAGTTAAAACATGGCATCCATTCTCTCTCTCTACGCAAACCCCCCAACTACCTCAGGCACTTTGTCTAATTGACAGGCCACCTTTGACCTAAATCTGCTGAACGTTGAACAAAAGGTGGACATGATGCTGTTTGAAGGGCTGTAGGATTCACTGAAACATGGTGGACAGGATGCTGTTTGAAGGGCTGTAGGATTCACTGAAACATGGTGGACAGGATGCTGTTTGAAAGGCTGTAGGATTCACTGAAACATGGTGGACAGGATGCTGTTTGAAGGGCTGTAGGATTCACTGAAACATGGTGGACAGGATGCTGTTTGAAAGGCTGTAGGATTCACTGAAACATGGTGGACAGGATGCTGTTTGAAAGGCTGTAGGATTCACTGAAACATGGTGGACAGGATGCTGTTTGAAAGGCTGTAGGATTCACTGAAACATGGTGGACAGGATGCTGTTTGAAGGGCTGTAGGATTCACTGAAACATGGTGGACAGGATGCTGTTTGAAAGGCTGTAGGATTCACTGAAACATGGTGGACAGGATGCTGTTTGAAGGGCTGTAGGATTCACTGAAACATGGTGGACAGGATGCTGTTTGAAAGGCTGTAGGATTCACTGAAACATGGTTGTTCTTCTAGTCTACATGAATACACAGATACATTCTGAGGCATGAAAAAAAACGGGCCTCCCAATTCAAGTGAATGATATAACCCTTCTATTCATTCTATTTCTATGCATATGATTCCGATCAGATAAAATTGGGCCCTGATGATCTCCACTGAGTGGCTTGAGGCCTACCGCCTTGGAGGGGCCCTGTTCTGTTTTCAGTGGTAGTGTGCTGGTTTCTGCAGGTTGGATCCAGCCAAGCTTACAGGGTTGCTGTGGGCCTGTGGCTGGTGGATCCATCCTCCAGTGGTTCACCAGACCTACCAAGGCCACGGGAAGAGAGATGGTTCCACGGGCCGCAGCAATCCTTAACCAGAGTCCCTCAGTAGAGACACGACAAAGTGAACGGAGCAGTGGAGCCGCTGCTAAAGGCCCATGCCAGATCCCTCCAGACCACCACCGCTACTTCCAGTCTGAGCTCAGTGGGCTGCAGGGACTCCAGGCCCGAGCACTAAAGCTCAGGAAGGACCGGAGGGTCGTTCCCAAACAAAATTGCCTCCTCTCTCCATGTACGTTCACCAGAGATCTGTGGTGCTGCTGGTCCAGCCAAACCGTCTTCCAGTGGTTCATCAAGGCTGCTCCTTCCAAACCCACTGGGCCCAGTCCTACTGTTGCTCTAGGTACCTTCTCCCCACCGGCTTTCTGTCCAGAAACGATCAGTATTTATATGACAGCATGAAATACAGCACACTTTGATAACATTCATGGTAATATTTTTTTACACATAAACAATATACTGTATCAGTGGAAAACGAACCACAACCCTGAGGCAATACATGACAACAGACTGGTTGGTGGGTATCCTGCTTGTCCTTGTGTCCTCTCTCTCTCTCTCTCTCTCTCTCTCTCTCTCTCTCTCTCTCTCTCTCTCTCTCTCTCTCTCTCTCTCTCTCTCTCTCTCTCTCTCGCTCTCTCTGTCTCTCTCTCTCTCTCTCTCTGTCTCTCTCTCTCTCTCTCTCTCTCTCTCTCTCTCTCTTCTCTCTCTCTCTCTGCTCTCTCTCTCTCTCTCTCTCTCTCTCTCTCTGTCTCTCTCTCTCTCTGTCTCTCTCTCTCTCTCTCTCTCTCTCTCTCTCTCTCTCTCTCTCTCTCTCTGTCTCTCTCTCTCTCTCTCTCTCTCTCTCTCTCTCTCTCTGTCTCTCTCTCTCTGTCTCTCTCTCTCTCTCTCTCTCTGTCTTTCTCTCTCTCTCTCTCTCTCTCTCTCTCTCTCTCTCTCTCTCTCTCTCTCTCTCTCTCTCTCTCTCTCTCTCTCTCTCTCTCTCTCTCTCTCTCTCTCTCTCTCTCTCTCTCTCTCTCTCTCTCCCCCTCTCTCTCTCTCCCTCTCTCTCTCTCTCTCTCTCTCTCTCTCTCTCTGTCTCTCTCTCTCTCTCTCTCTCTCTCTCTCTCTCTCTCTCTCTCTCTCTGTCTTCTCCCTCTCTCTCTCTCTCTCTCTTCTCTCCCTTTCCTTCCTCTCCCCTCCTCCCTCCCCTCCTCCCTCCCTCCAGTTTAGAATGACGTTATAAACAACGACGGTATAATGATGTCATCCAACCAATCAATCCAGTTGTATGGAGATGTCTGCTCAATACAAAACTATAGCCAACTCATCACAGCCCTGGCACAAAACTGGAAGAGGCAATTACTTAAAAGTGAAAGGAATTAAACGGCTTAAAATGACTAATATAAATCACAAAAAGCATCAGTTTAAAATTCAAGACAGTTGGGAACAGATTTTTTATGTCCCAATACCTTGGCATCGGGTTTATGAACTGATATACAAAACAACAATTGATGCATCAATTCCTTTCTTTTCAATTTAAGCTATTATATAAAATTCTCTCTACAAAAATAATGCACAGTATATGGGCTACTGAACACTCAGACAGGTGCAGACTCTGCCAGGCGGAAACACAATCAACAGAGCATCTCTTTTGGTACTGTCCATCGGTGGCTTGTTTTTGGACTCAGGTCCAGGAATTGTTGTTATGCTGTAATATCAGGGTGCGGTTGGACCTGCAAAACTGTAATGCTGGGGGATTTGAAGGACCACAGTCAGTCAATAGGCGAGCACACCCACTGACCAGAGTACCCACGGTGGGGGCGACCATTCGTATTGTCTTTGTATTGTATTGTATTGTTGTTGTATTAAAGGAGAAAAATATACTAACCTAAAAGCCTGTACAGAATACAAATATTCCAAAACATGCATCCTGTTTGCAATAAGGCACTAAAGTAAAACTGCAAAAAATGTGGCAAAGAAATTAACTTTATGTCCTAAATACAAAGCGTCATGTTTGGGCCAAATCCAACAAAACACATCACTGAGTACCGCTCTTCATAGGGGTGGCTGCAGCATCATGTTATGGGTATGTTTGTCATCAGTACTAGGGAGTTTTGGGGGATAAAAAGAAACAGAATAGAACCAAGCACAGGCAAAATCCAGCTGGAAAACCTGGTTCAGTCTGCTTTCCAACAGACACTGGGAGACAAATTCACCTTTCAGCAGGACAATAACCTAAAACGCAAAGCCAAATATACACTGGAGTTGCTTACCAAGATGATCGGCATAGTTACAGTTTTGAATTAAATCGGCTTGAAAATCTATGGCAAGACTTGCAAATGACTGTCTGGTAATGCTCAACAACCAACTTGACAGAGCTTGAAGAATTAAAAAAAGTATAATATGCAAATATTGTACAATCAAGGTGGGCAAAGCTCTTAGATACGTACCCAGAAAGACTCACAGCTGTAATCGCTGCCAAAGGTGATTGTAACATGTATTGAGTCAGGGGTGTGAATACTTATGTAAATAAGATATTTCTGTATTTCATTTTCAATACGCTTGCAGAAATGTCTAAAAACATGTTTTCACTTTGTCATTATGGGTTAGATGAGTGAGAAAAACAACAACTATTTAATCCATTTTGAAATCAGGCTGTAACACAACAAAATGTGGAAATGGTCAAGGGGTATGAATACTTTCTGAAGGCACTAGCTAGCAACTAACATCATTTAACTAATGAACTAAGACATTAAAGGTTAGCTAGCCATTTTGGCTAATAACGGTAAGCTAAGCTAACTAGCTTTCAAGCTATTTAATTTTTTGCTAGACATGTTTCTAGACTAGCAGAACAAAGGAGACAAGCGGCTGCAATTGACCTTTTATTTATTTATTTGACTTTCAATGCTAATACACCACACTGACTTTAAGATGCAGGAGAATCAGATTACCCCAAACAGAGCAAAAAAGGGAACACAAACAGCAGGTGGCATGCCAGAGACAGGTTAGTTTATACATGACATGCCAGAGACAGGTTAGTTTATAAATGACATGCCAGAGAGAGTTAGTTTGTAAATGTGAACCAATCCATAACAAATGTTATGCAGTGTTCAGTTCTGAAAATACGAGCCTTGTACAACACCTCATTTGGCCGCCATTCCTTCCAGTTCTCTGCTGCCAACGACTGGAACGAACTGCAAAAATCTCTGAAGCTGGAGACTCTTATCTCCCTCACTAACTTTAAGCATCAGTTGTCAGAGCAGCTTACCGATCACTGCACCTGTGCACAGCCCATCTGAATTTAGCCCACCCAATTACCTCATCCCCATATTGTTATTTATTTTGCTCATTTGTACCCCAGTATCTCTATTTGCACATAATCTCTTGCACATCTATCATTCCAGTGTTAATACTAATTGTAATTATTTTGCACTATCGCCTATTTATTGCCTTACCTCCATAACTTGCTACATTTGCACACACTGTATATATATATATATATATATATATATATATATATATATATATTCTGTTGTATTTTTGACTTTATGTTTTGTTTTACCCCATATGTAACTCTGTGTTGTTGTTTTTAATCGCACTGCTTTGCTTTATCTTGGCCAGGTCACAGTTGTAAATGAGAACATGTTCTCAACTGGCTTACCTGGTTAAATAAAGGTGGGAGAAAAAAAAGGAGAAAAAAAAGGGATTTTTGGCCTGGAAATGTCAGTGTTGAAGACCTTCTGTTTATTAGGCAGAATAACCTATTGTTTGGGACAAGCTTGGCTTGGGTGGGCAAGGGTGGGTAAGGATGGGAAGTTGGGACAAGCTTTGTACATTTTCAACATGTCCCTGACTGAGTCTGTAATACCACCATGTTTCAAGCAGACCACCATAGTCCCTGTGCCCAAGAACACTAAGATAACCTGCCTAAATGACTACCGACCCGTAGCACTGACGTCTGTAGCCATGAAGTGCTTCGAAAGGCTGGTCATGGCTCACATCAACAGCATTATCCCAGAAACCCTAGACCCATTCCAATTTGCATACCGCCCCAACAGATCCACAGATGATGCAATCTCTATTGCACTCCACACTACCCTTTCCCACCTAGACAAGAGGAACACCTACGTGAGAATGCTATTCATTGACTACAGTTCAGCGTTCAACACCATAGTGCCCTCAAAGCTCATCACTAAGCTAAGGACCCTGGGACTAAACACCTCCCTCTGCAACTGGATCCTGGACTTCCTGACGGGCCGCCCCCAGGTGGTAAGGGTAGGTAACAACACATCTGCCACGCTGATCCTCAACACGGGGGCACCTCAGGGGTGCGTGCTCAGTCCCCTCCTGTACTCCTTGTTCACCCATGACTGCATGGCCAGGCACGACTCCAATACCATCATTAAGTTTGCCGACGACACAACAGTGGTAGGCCTGATCCCCGACAATGATGAAACAGCCTATAGGGAGGAGGTCAGAGACCTGGCCGTGTGGTGCCAGGATAACAACCTCTCCCTCAACGTGATCAAGACAAAGCAGATGATTGTGGACTACAGGAAAAAAAAAAGAGGACTGAGCACGCCCCCATTCTCATCGATGGGGCTGTAGTGGAACAGGTTGAGAGTTTCAAATTCCTTGGTGTCCACATCACCAACAAACTATCATGGTCCAAACACATCAAGACAGTCGTGAAGAGGGCACGCAAAAGCCTATTCCCCCTCAGGAGACGGATAAGATTTGGCATGGGTCCTCAGATCCTCAAAAAGTTCTACAGTTGCACCATCGAGAGCATCCTGACTGGTTGCATCACCGCCTGGTATGGCAACTGCTCGGCCTCCGACCGCAAGGCACTACAGAGGGTAGTGCGTACGTCCCAGTACATCACTGGGGCCAAGCTTCCTGCCATCCAGGACCTCTATACCAGGCGGTGTCAGAGGAAGGCCATAAAAATTATCAAAGACTCCAGTCACCCTAGTCATAGACTGTTCTCTCTGCTACCGCAAGGCAAGCGGTACTGGAGAGCCATGTCTAGGTCCAAAAGGCTTCTTAACAGCTTCTACCCCCAAGCCATAAGACTCCTGAACAGCTAATCTTGGCTACCCAGACTATTTGCACTGCCTCTGATCTGGCAGACTCACTATTCACAAATGCTTTGTTTGTAAATGATGTCTGAGTGTTGGAGTGTGCCCCTGGCTATCCGTCAATAAATAAAACAACAACCTGCCCGCTTGACCCTATCCCCTCCTCTCTTCTCCAGACCATTTCCGGAGACCTTCTTCCTTACCTCACCTCGCTCATCAACTCATCCTTGACCGCTGGCTATGTCCCTTCCGTCTTCAAGAGAGCGAGAGTTGCACCCCTCCTCAAAAAACCTACACTCGATCCCTCCGATGTCAACAACTACAGACCAGTATCCCTTCTTTCTTTTCTCTCCAAAACTCTTGAGCGAGCCATCTCTAGCCAACTCTCCTGCTATCTCTCTCAGAATGACCTTCTTGATCCAAACCAGTCAGGTTTCAAGACTGGTCATTCAACTGAGACTGCTCTTCTCTGTGTCACGGAGGCTCTCCGCACTGCTAAAGCTAACTCTCTCTCCTCTGCTCTTATCCTTCTAGACCTATCTGCTGCCTTTGATACTGTGAACCATCAGATCCTCCTCTCCACCCTCTCCAAGTTGGGAAACTCCGGCGCTGCTCACTCTTGGATTGCGTCCTACCTGACAGGTCGCTCCTACAGGTGGCGTGGCGAGAATCTGTCTCTGCACCATGTACTCTCACCACTGGTGTCCCCCAGGGCTCAGTTCTAGGCCCACTCCTATACTCTCTATACACCAAGTCACTTGGCTCTGTCATATCCTCACATGGTCTCTCCTATCATTGCTACGCAGATGACACACAATTCATTTTCTCCTTTCCCCCTTCTGATAACCAGGTGGCGAATCGCATCTCTGCATGTCTGGCAGACATATCAGTGTGGATGTCGGATCACCACGTCAAGCTGAACCTCGGCAAGACGGAGCTGCTCTTCCTCCCGGGGAAGGACTGCCCGCTCCATGATCTCACCATCAATGTTGACAACTCCATTGTGTCCTCCTCCCAGAGTGCAAAGAACCTTGGCGTGACCCTGGACAACACCCTGTCGTTCTCCGCTAACATCAAAGCGGTGACCCGATCCTGCAGGTTCATGCTCTACAACATTCACAGAGTACGACCCTGCCTTACACAGAAAGCGGCACAGGTCCTAATCCAGGCACTTGTCATCTCCCGTCTGGATTACTGCAACTCGCTGTTGGCTGTGCTCCCTGCCTGTGCCATTAAACCCCTACAACTTATCCAGAACGCTGCAGCCCATCTGATGTTCAACCTTCCCAAGTTCTCTCATGTCACCCCGCTCCTCCACACACTCCACTGGCTTCCAGTTGAAGCTCGCATCTACTACAAAACCATGGTGCTTGCCTACGGAGCTGTGAGGGGAACGGCACCTCCTTACCTTCAGGCTCTGATCCTACACCCAAACGAGGGCACTACATTCATCCACCTCTGGCCTGCTAGCCCCCCTACCTCTACGGAAGCACAGTTCCCGCTCAGCCCAGTCAAAGCTATTCGCTGCTCTGGCACCCCAATGGTGGAACAAGCTCCCCCCACGACGCAGGACAGCGGAGTCACTGACCACCTTCCGGAGACACTTGAAACCCTACCTCTTTAAGGAATACCTGGGATAGTATAACAGTAATCCTTCTACCCCCCATAAAAAAAGGGGGAAAAAAGGCTGATTGTCCCACTGGCTATCCTAAGTTGAATGCACCAATTTGTAAGTCGCTCAGTAGAAGAGCGTCTGCTAAGTGACTTATGTTAAATGTTAAATGTTAGAAAATTGAGCCGTCTTGAAAATATGAAGAGTGGTACTCAGTGATGTGTTGTGTTGGATTTGCCCCAAACATTACACTTTTTATTTAGGACATAAAGTTAATTTCTTTGCCACATTTTTTGCAGTTTTACTTTAGTGCCTTATTGCAAACAGGATGCAGGTTTTGGAATATGTTTACTCTGTACAGGCTTCCCTCTTTTCACTCTGTTATTTAGGTTAGTATATTTTTGTCCTTTAAAACAACAACAATACAATACAAATAAAGGGAGGGGGGTGGGGGGGTGGGCTGTGACAATAAAGGGAGGTGGGGCTGTGACACAGTCAAGATAAGGGTCAACATCGATGACACATGGAGACACAGTCAAGATAAGGGTCAACATCGATGACACATGGAGACACAGTCAAGATAAGGGTCAACATCGATGACACATGGAGACACAGTCAAGATAAGGGTCAACATCGATGACACATAAAGTGTGTGTGTATCTGTGTGTGTGTGTGTGTATGTGTGTGTGTATGTGTTTGTGTGTTGCGAAAACGTGTGTCACACTGTAATTATTTTCATCACACCATATTATTCCTTTTTCATGGGTGTGGTGGAATGTATCACTATCACCATGACAACCATGACAACGATGTCACTTCATGGGTTTCATTTGATCTGGTCTAACAGC
>NC_059215.1:15152424-15159924 GCF_020615455.1 Coregonus clupeaformis | reverse complement strand
GGAAGTAGAACTAGGTAGCTGGGGAGGTAGAACTGGGCAGCTGGGGAAGTAGAACTAGGTAGCTGGGGAAGTAGAACTAGGTAGCTGGGGAAGTAGAACTAGGCAGCTGGGGAAGCAGAACTGGGTAGCTGGGGAGGTAGAACTAGGTAGCTGGGGAAGTAGAACTAGGTAGCTGGGGAAGTAGAGCTAGGTAGCTGGGGAGGTAGAACTAGGTAGCTGGGGAAGTGGAACTAGGCAGCTGGGGAAGTAGAACTAGGCAGCTGGGGAAGTAGAACTAGGTAGCTGGGGAAGCAGAACTAGGCAGCTGGGGAAGTAGAATTAGGCAGCTGGGGAAGTAGAACTAGGCAGCTGGGGAAGTAGAACTAGGTAGCTGGGGAAGTAGAACTAGGCAGCTGGGGAGGTAGAACTAGGTAGCTGGGGAAGTGGAACTAGGCAGCTGGGGAAGTAGAACTGGGTAGCTGGGGAAGTAGAACTAGGCAGCTGGGGATGTAGAACTGGGTAGCTGGGGAAGTAGAACTAGGCAGCTGGGGATGTAGAACTGGGTAGCTGGGGAAGTAGAACTGGGTAGATGGGGAAGTAGAACTAGGTAGCTGGGGAAGTAGAACTAGGCAGCTGGGGAGGTAGAACTAGGCAGCTGGGGGTGTAGAACTAGGTAGCTGGGGAAGTAGAACTAGGTAGCTGGGGAGGCAGAACTGGGCAGCTGGGGAAGTAGAACTAGGCAGCTGGGGAGGTAGAACTAGGTAGCTGGGGAAGTGGAACTAGGCAGCTGGGGAAGTAGAACTAGGCAGCTGGGGAAGTAGAACTAGGTAGCTGGGGAAGTAGAACTAGGCAGCTGGGGAAGTAGAACTAGGCAGCTGGGGATGTAGAACTGGGTAGCTGGGGAAGTAGAACTAGGCAGCTGGGGAAGTAGAACTGGGTAGCTGGGGAAGTAGAACTAGGTAGCTGGGGAGGCAGAACTGGGCAGCTGGGGGTGTAGAACTAGGTAGCTGGGGAAGTAGAACTAGGCAGCTGGGGAAGTAGAACTAGGTAGCTGGGGAAGTAGAACTAGGCAGCTGGGGAAGTAGAATTAGGCAGCTGGGGAAGTAGAACTAGGCAGCTGGGGAAGTAGAACTAGGTAGCTGGGGAAGTAGAACTAGGCAGCTGGGGAGTTAGAGACAGAGGCATACACAGCCAGGTGACTTTAGAGAGGCTGAGTATGTCACGGTTAACTAAGCCAGAACCCAGAAGCAGACCAGGACACGGTACGTGAGACAAAGGTGAGTGTTTATTAATAGAGTCCGAGTGAAGCTGAATAATCCAGGGAACAGAGCGGGTGGCGTGGATGGGTTGTTGAGGGTGCAGTGGTTGGTCCGGTACTGGCTCGGCAGCCGCCGACCATCAGGCAGAGGTTGGGTGAAGGTTCCGGGTGAGAGACTGCAGACAGAACAAAACGGAGGTCAGTACACAGCAAGTCAAAAAGGTGCAAAACAACAAAACAAACACTACTGGCTCAGAGACTGATACGCTGACAACATACTGTTCATGGCTAACGATCCGGCAGGAACTGGATGTTGGGCCAGAGCCTAAGAAGGGTGATGATCAGGACCAGGTGTGCAGATTGCTGATGGGATGCAGGTGCGGAAAACCAGAGCGCTCCCGGAGCGTTCCCGAACCCTCGGGAAACTGGAGAATACGAGCAGGAACACTAGTCACCAGACAGGACCCGACTCAGACAGCCGGGATCGTCACAGTACCCCCCCTCCGACGAACGCCACCGGGCGGACTTCCCGGAGCGCCAGGATGGAGGCGGTAGAAGTCACTGATGAGGTCTGCGTCTAGGACCTGTCGCCGCGGAATCCAACTCCTCTCTTCAGGGCCATACCCCTCCCAGTCCACGAGATACTGGAAACCCCGGCCCCGCCGTCTGGAATCCATGATGCGACGCACCGTGTAGGCAGGACCACCTCCGATCATCCGAGGAGGAGGAGGAGGAGGCGGAGGAGGCAACAGAGGACTGAGGAAGACAGGCTTGAGGCAGGAGACATGAAAGGTGGGATGGACTCTGAGCGTCCTCGGTAGTTTGAGTCGAACTGCCACTGGATTGATCACCTTCTCCACCACAAACGGACCAATGAACTTCGGTAACAACTTCCTAGACTCAGTCCGTAACGGAAGATCCCGTGTGGCCAACCAAACCCTATCTCCGATGGTATAGGTGGGAGCGGGAATCCGGGCGACGATTCGCCTGGAGCTGATACCGGTCCGAAACTCTAAGGAGTGCCTTTCTGGCCCGATGCCAGGTCCGGTGGCAACGCCGAATATGGGCCTGAACAGAAGGCACTGAGAGCTCCTTCTCCTGAGAAGGAAACAGGGGAGGTTGGTAGCCATACAGGCACTGGAAGGGAGACATCCCAGTGGCAGATGTAGGAAGAGTATTGTGGGCATACTCAACCCAAGGCAACTGAGAGACCCAGGAGGTGGGGTTGGAAGAGACCAGACAGCGTAGCGTTGATTCCATCTTCTGGTTGGCTCTCTCCGCCTGACCATTGGATTGGGGGGTGAAAACCAGATGTGAGACTGACCGTAGCTCCAATGGCCAAACAGAAGGACTTCCAGACAGCAGAGGTAAACTGAGGGCCACGGTCGGAAACGATATCACTGGGCAAACCGTGGACCCTGAAAACCTCCCTAACCAGGATCTCGGACGTCTCCGAGGCAGAGGGAAGCTTGGCAATTGGCACAAAGTGGGCGAACTTGCTGAATCTGTCCACGATAGTCAGAACGACCGTGTTCCCCTCAGAAGCGGGCAACCCCCGTGACGAAGTCCAGGGCCAGATGCGACCATGGTCGCCGGGGAATAGGAAGGGGGTGAAGTAGTCCAGAGCTGGGCCGATTGGTACTCTTATTCTGCGCACACACTGGACAGGCAGCAACAAAACCCCGAGTATCCTCGGCCATGGCAGGCCACCAAAAACGTCTGCGAAGAAACGCCATAGTCCGAGCCACGCCAGGGTGACAAGCCATCTTGCTGGCGTGGGACCATTTGAGGACAGCAGGACGAACCGACTCAGGCACAAACAACCGACCGGGTGGACCGTTACCGGGACCGGGCTGAGTCCGAAGGGCCGCCAGCACCTCCTCCTCAATCTTCCACATAACTGCTCCCACGACGCAGTTCCGGGGAGGATTGTCTCGGTCTTGGACCCACTCTCCTCCGTCTTGGAGAACATCCGGGACAAGGCGTCCGCCTTGCCGTTCTTAGATCCAGGTCGGAACGTCAGGGCAAACTTGAATCGTCCGAAAAACAACGCCCACCTGGCCTGACGGGAGTTGAGACGTTTAGCCGATTGCACGTAAGCAAGATTCTTGTGGTCCGTCCAGACAATAAACGGTTGCTCCGCCCCTCCAACCAGTGGCGCCACTCCTCCAAGGCAAGTTTCACCGCGAGAAGCTCCCGGTTACCCACATCGTAATTCCTCTCCGCAGGCGAAAGGCGACTGAGTAGTAGGCGCAGGGATGGAGTTTACTGTCCGTGGAGCATCGCTGCGACAGGATGGCGCCAACTCCCACATCAGACGCGTCCACTTCAACGACGAACTGACGGGCCGTGTCCGGTTGAGAGAGAATCGGTGCGTTGGTGAATCGCCTCTTCAAATCCAGAAACGCTCGATCCGCCTCCGGATTCCACTTGAAGGTCCTGATGCTGGAAGTCAAGGCAGTTAACGGAGCGGCCACACGGCTGTAATCCCGGATGAATCTGCGGTAGAAATTCGCAAACCCCAAAAAATCTCTGGAGCTGCAATCTCGTACCGGGCTGGGCCCATTCCAGAACCGCTCTAACCTTCTCCTGGTCCATCCTAATCTCTCCCCTGGAGATGATGTACCCGAGAAAGGATGTCGTGTGGGCGTGAAACTCGCACTTCTCGGCCTTCACAAACAGGCGATTCTCCAACAATCGCTGCAGAACCTGCCGGACATGCTGGACGTGGTCGGAAGGTTCCTTCGAGAAGATCAGAATGTCATCCAGGTAAACAAACACAAAGAGACCGATCATATCTCTCAGGACGTGCGTTCACCATACTCTGGAATACCGCTGGAGCATTGGTCAGTCCAAACGGCATCACCTGATACTCGAAGTGACCCATCGGTGTATTGAAACCCGTCAACCACTCGTCCCCCTCTCTGATCCGGACCAGGTGATACGCATTGCGTAGGTCTAGCTTGGTGAACACCGTAGCACCCTGTAAGGAGTCGAAGGCAGAACTCATCAAGGGCAGGGGATACTTGTTCTTGACCGTGATGTCATTCAACCCCCGATAATCAATACACGGTCGAAGAGAGCCATCCTTCTTACCCACAAAGAAGAATCCTGCCCCCAGGGGTGATGACGAGGGACGAACGAGACCAGCAGCTAGGGACTCCTTGATGTAGGTCTCCAACGCCTCACGTTCAGGTCGGGAGATACTGTATAACCTTCCCTTGGGGTAGACAGCTCCAGGGACCAGGTTGATGGCACAATCATATGGTCGGTGGGGAGGGAGTGACAGAGCCTTCTGCTTACTGAAAACTTCCCCCAAATCGTGATATGTCTCGGGAACCAGGGACAAATCTGGGGGGTTTAGCCTCAATCACCTGACTGGGAACCGAATGGGGGCAGGCAGTCTTGAGACAGTTAGCATGACAATCAAGGCTCCAACTCGTTACCTTGCCCGTCACCCAATCGAACGTGGGATTGTGTTCCTTCAGCCAGGGGTATCCAAGGACCAGAGGAACATGGGAAGACGGCAGAATGAAGAATGAAATCATCTCAGAATGATTCCCCGACAACCGCATCTTAACCCGGTTCAGTCCTCATCGTGATACGTGCCAGACTACTGCCGTTCAGAGTGGTAGCTTCAATGGCTTCCGCAATTGCTCCTTGGAAAGCCCCAGCTGTTCCACCAACTCGGCATCTAGAAAGCTTCCATCGGCACCTGAATCGATAAAGCGTTAATCGCTAAGCTCTGATTCCTGTTCATAAGGGTAGCCGGGAAACGGGGTCTGACAGAGGTATTGAGAGGTCGAAACTGGCTCGCTAAAAGTCCTCCCAACTTTAGCGAGCCGCGCAGTTTGACGACCCGACTGGATCCTGAGAAGCTGATCGGTTGGGACGGAACCCATTGCTTCTCCCTCCTTCGCTCTCGGACTCGATTATCCACCCGAATAGACAAAGCTACCAAGCTGTCCAGGTCACTAGGCTCCGGATAGGAGATCAACTCATCCTTGAGCTGCTCCGACAGACCCTGGTAAAAGGCCGCTTGCAGAGACTCCTCGTTCCACCCACTCTCCACAGCCAACGTCTTGAACTCGATCACGAAGTCGGCCACGCTGCGAGTTCCTTGGCGAAGCGAAAACAGGCGCCTAGCTGCGTCCCTCCCTCGGACGGAATGGTCGAAGAGCTTCCTCATCTCGGCCGTGAACCCCTGGTATGAAGCCATGCAGGGATCCTGTCGTTCCCAAACGGCTGAAGCCCACTCCAGCGCTCGACCACGCAGCAACTCAATCACAAAGGCTATCCTAGCCTTGTCTGTGGCATAAGAGTAGGGCTGTAGATCGAACACTAGTCCACACTGCATAAGGAAGGAACGGCATCTTCCCAGCTCTCCCTCATACTTATCCGGCGTCGGAACCTTGGGCTCACGGATGGACACAGCTTCAGAAGCGGCAGGCGAGATGGGTGAAACCGGTAGTGGATCCTCCACCGGACACTTGCGTTGGTTCTGGACCTCCGTCAGACCGGTAGAAAGGTTCCGAACTGACAACGCGATCTCCTGTAGTACCGTGCTATGATGACCCAACATCTTCTCCTGCTGGGTAATAGCATGGCGAACAGAGTCCAGGTCCGCTGGGTTCATTACTGGCCGGATCGTTCTGTCACGGTTAACTAAGCCAGAACCCAGAAGCAGACCAGGACACGGTACGTGAGACAAAGGTGAGTGTTTATTAATAGAGTCCGAGTGAAGCTGAATAATCCAGGGAACAGAGCGGGTGGCGTGGATGGGTTGTTGAGGGTGCAGTGGTTGGTCCGGTACTGGCTCGGCAGCCGCCGACCATCAGGCAGAGGTTGGGTGAAGGTTCCGGGTGAGAGACTGCAGACAGAACAAAACGGAGGTCAGTACACAGCAAGTCAAAAAGGTGCAAAACAACAAAACAAACACTACTGGCTCAGAGACTGATACGCTGACAACATACTGTTCATGGCTAACGATCCGGCAGGAACTGGATGTTGGGCCAGAGCCTAAGAAGGGTGATGATCAGGACCAGGTGTGCAGATTGCTGATGGGATGCAGGTGCGGAAAACCAGAGCGCTCCCCGGAGCGTTCCCGAACCCTCGGGAAACTGGAGAATACGAGCAGGAACACTAGTCACCAGACAGGACCCGACTCAGACAGCCGGGATCGTCACAGAGTATGGAGTTCACCATAGCCACAGTGTATATAGCTGAGAGAAAGAATAAACTGTCTGTCATTGGCCGAGATATACATGGTTTCTGATGATTGAAATGTCAAGTACTGTGTTCAGCTCAATTTAAATGGAAATATAAAAATTTCTGCCCTGCTAGCGATGCCCTGGTCAACTGTAAGTGCTGTTAGTGTGAAGTGGAAACGTCTAGGAGCAACAACGGCTCAGCCACAAAGTGGTAGGCCACACAAGCTCACAGAACGGGACCGCCGAGCGCTGAAGCGTCTGTCCTCGGTTGCAACACTCACTACCGAGTTCCAAACTGCCTCTGGAAGCAACGTCAGCACAATAACTGTTCGTAGGGCGCTTCATTAAATGGGTTTTCATGGCCGTGCAACCGCACACAAGCCTAAGATCACTATGTGATCTGGGTTTGGCGGATGCCAGGAGAACTCTACATTCCCGAATGAATAGTGCCAACTGTAAAGTTTGGTGGAGGAGAAATAATGGTCTGGGGCTATTTTTCATGGTTCGTGCTAGGCCCCTTAGTTCCAGTGAAGGGAAATCTTAATGCTACAGCATACAATGACCTAGACGATTTTGTGCTTCCAACTTTGCGGCAACAGTTTGGGGAAGGCCCTTTCCTGTTTCAGCATGACAATGCCCCTGTGCACTAAGCGAGGTCTATACAGAAATGGTTTGTCGAGATCGGTGTGGAAGAACTTGACTGGCCTGCACAGAGCCCTGACCTCAACCCCATCGAACACTTTTGGGATGAATTGGAACTCCGAATGCGAGCCAGGCCTAATCGCCCAACATCAATGCCCAACATCAGTGCCCAACCTCACTAATGCTCTTGTGGCTGAATGGAAGCAAGTCCCCGCAGCAATGTTCCAAAATCTAGTGGAAAGCCTTCCCAGAAGAGTGGAGGCTGTTATAGAAGCAAAGGGGGGACCAACTCCATATTAATGCCCATGATTTTGAAATGAGATGTTCGATGAGCAGGTGTCCACATACTTTTGGTAATGTAGTGTAGCTTGTTAACTTGATTAGCCTAACGAGGTAGCTTGCTAACGAGCA
>NC_059215.1:15099924-15144924 GCF_020615455.1 Coregonus clupeaformis | reverse complement strand
TTATCTCCACCCTGCTACCACAAAAATACATTCACCTTGCCATCATACAGTGGGTGAATGCAAGAATTTCCCTGGACAGTGCCTGAAAACCTAATGTCTACCTGGCCCACCACTCCACCCGGGACGTGAACAGCCTTTACGACCAGGTACACCACTACAAGGCAGCAATCCCAACTTTTGCCAGGACCCTGAAGGACGTCACCCTCAACCGCAGCCCCAGCACCTCACACAGGAGCAACAGAGCAACGGACACCCTCCCAGACCTGCAAGACCCCCTCCCGAAGGACCTGCATCGAGAGTACCCACACCAAGAGGACCTAAAGTAGACATTTACATTTTAAATTTTAGTCATTTAGCAGACGCTCTTATCCAGAGCGACTTACAATTTTTCATACTCAGACCAAAGCTTCACCAGCCACACCCCAACCAGCTGAGTCCACCCCAAACAAACCCTGGCCACTCCAGATCAGACCTATGCCCCTAAAGCAGCTCCTGATGCCAAGTCCCATATCAGTCTCTCTCTGATGTAAAGCAGCTCCTGATGCCAAGTCCCATAGCAGCCTCTCTCTGCTGTGAAGCAGCTCCTGATGCCAAGTCCCATAGCAGCCTCTTTCTGATGTAAAGCAGCTCCTGATGCCAAGTCCCATAGCAGTCTCTTTCTGCTGTGAAGCAGCTCCTGATGCCAAGTCCCATAGCAGCCTCTTTCTGATGTAAAGCAGCTCCTGATGCCAAGTCCCATAGCAGCCTCTTTCTGCTGTAAAGCAGCTCCTGATGCCAAGTCCCATAGCAGCCTCTCTCTGCTGTGAAGCAGCTCCTGATGCCAAGTCCCATAGCAGCCTCTTTCTGCTGTAAAGCAGCTCCTGATGCCAAGTCCCATAGCAGTCTCTTTCTGCTGTAAAGCAGCTCCTGATGCCAAGTCCCATAGCAGTCTCTTTCTGATGTAAAGCAGCTCCTGATGCCAAGTCCCATAGCAGCCTCTTTCTGATGTAAAGCAGCTCCTGATGCCAAGTCCCATATCAGCCTCTCTCTGCTGTAAAGCAGCTCCTGATGTCAAGTCCCATAGCAGTCTCTCTCTGCTGTAAAGCAGCTCCTGATGCCAAGTCCCATAGCAGCCTCTCTCTGCTGTAAAGCAGCTCCTGATGCCAAGTCCCATAGCAGCCTCTCTCTGCTGTAAAGCAGCTCCTGATGCCAAGTCCCATAGCAGCCTCTTTCTGCTGTAAAGCAGCTCCTGATGCCAAGTCCCATATCAGTCTCTTTCTGCTGTAAAGCAGCTCCTGATGCCAAGTCCCATAGCAGCCTCTTTCTGCTGTAAAGCAGCTCCTGATGCCAAGTCCCATAGCAGCCTCTCTCTGCTGTAAAGCAGCTCCTGATGTCAAGTCCCATATCAGTCTCTCTCTGCTGTAAAGCAGCTCCTGATGCCAAGTCCCATAGCAGTCTCTTTCTGCTGTAAAGCAGCTCCTGATGCCAAGTCCCATAGCAGTCTCTTTCTGCTGTAAAGCAGCTCCTGATGCCAAGTCCCATAGCACTCTCTTTCTGCTGTAAAGCAGAGGATAACAGAAAAAGTAGTGCAGGTGATGGGAGATTTCTTGTGACACAGATTACAATGACGTACATGCCCCATTAGCGTCCTTCACACGCCTGCTGACGTGATTTGTGGTGCACATGACCACCTCTCTGGTATCCATCCACTTTACAAAGAGCAGGTCATCTTTACGAATCGGATGAGCATCAATACATCAAATAAACAACACATATATATAAACATGCAGTGAGGGGAAAAATGTGAAATCATGTGACAGATCATGTGACATTTAGATTGCACACAGGTGGACTTTATTTAACTAATTATAGTGAGGGAAAAAAAGTATTTGATCCCCTGCTGATTCTGTACGTTTGCCCACTGACAAAGAAATGATCAGTCTATACTTTTTAATGGTAGGTTTATTTGAACAGTGAGAGACAGAATAACAACAAAAAAATCCAGAAAAACGCATGTCAAAAATGTTATAAATGAGGGAAAAAAGTATTTGACCCCCTCTCAATCAGAAAGATTTCTGGCTCCCAGGTGTCTTTTATACAGGTAACGAGCTGAGATTAGGAGCACACTCTTAAAAGGAGTGCTTAATCTCAGTTTGTTACCTGTATAAAAGACACCTGTCCACAGAAGCAATTAATCGATCAGATTCCAAACTCTCCACCATGGCCAAGACCAAAGAGCTCTCCAAGGATGTCAGGGACAAGATTGTAGACCTACACAAGGCTGGAATGGGCTACAAGACCATCGCCAAGCAGCTTGGTGAGAAGGTGACAACAGTTGGTGCGATTATTCGCAAATGGAAGAAACACAAAATAACTGTCAATCTCCCTCGGCCTGGGGCTCCATGCAAGATCTCACCTCGTGGAGTTGCAATGATCATGAGAACGGTGAGGAATCAGCCCAGAACTACACGGGATGATCTTGTCAATGATCTCAAGGTAGCTGGGACCATAGTCACCAAGAAAACAATTGGTAACACACTACGCCGTGAAGGACTGAAATCCTGCAGCGCCCGCAAGGTCCCCCTGCTCAAGAAAGCACATATACAGGGCCGTCTGAAGTTTGCCAATGAACATCTGAATGATTCAGAGGAGAACTGGGTGAAAGTGTTGTGGTCAGATGAGACCTTTTTTCCCTCACTGTATATACATATATATATACAGTTGAAGTCGGAAGTTGACATACACTTTAGCCAAATACATTTAAACTCAGTTTTTCACAATTCCTGACATTTAATCCTAGTACAAATTCCCGGTCTTAGGTCAGTTAGGATCACCACTTTATTTTAAGAATGTGAAATGTCAGAATAATAGTAAAAATCATTATTTCTTTCAGCTTTTATTTCCTTCATCACATTCCCAGTGGGTCAGAAGTTTACATACACTCAATTAGTATTTGGTAGCATTGCCTTTAAATTGTTTAACTTGGGTCAAATGTTTTGGATAGCCTTCCACAAGCTTCCTACAATAGGTTGGGTGAATTTTGGCCCATTCCTCCTGACAGAGCTGGTGTAACTGAGTCAGGTTTGTAGACCTCCTTGCTCGCAAATGCTTTTTCAGTTCTGCCCACAAATGTTCTATAGGATTGAGGTCTTTGTGATGGCCACACCAATACCTTGACTTTGTTGTCCTTAAGCCATTTTGCCACAACTTGAGATGTTTCTTCAATATATCCACATAATTTTCCTTCCTCATGATGCCATCTATTTTGTGAAGTGCACCAGTCCCTCCTGCAGCAAAGCACCCCCACAGCATGATGCTGCCACCCCCGTGCTTCACGGTTGGGATGGTGTTCTTTGGCTTGTAAGCCACCCCCCTTTTTCCTGCAAACATAACGATGGTCATTATGGCCAAACAGTTCTATTTTTGTTTCATCAGACCAGAGGACATTTCTCCAAAAAGTACGATCTTTGTTCCCATGTGCAGTTGCAAACCGTAGTCTGGATTTTTTATGGCGGTTTTGGAGCAGTGGCTTCTTCCTTGCTGAGCGGCCTTTCAGGTTATGTCGATATAGGACTTGTTTTACTGTGGATATAGATACTTTTGTACCTGTTTCCTCCAGCATCTTCACAAGGTCCTTTGCTGATATTCTGGTATTGATTTGCACTTTTCGCACCAAGGTACGTTCATCTCTAGGAGACAGAACGCATCTCCTTCCTGAGCGGTATGACGGTTGCGTGGTCCCATGGTGTTTATACTTGCGTACTATTGTTTGTACAGATGAACGTGGTACCTTCAGGCATTTGGGAATTGCTCCTAAGGACTTGTGGAGGTCTACAAAAAAAAATTCTGAGGTCTTGGCTGATTTCTTTTGATTTTCCCATGATGTCAAGCGAAGAGGCACTGAGTTTGAAGGTAGGCCTTTAAATACATCCACAGGTTGACCTCCAATTGACTCAAATGATGTCAATTAGCCTATCAGAAGCTTCTAACGCCATGACATCATTTTCTGGAATTTTCCAAGCTGTTTAAAGGCACAATCAACTTAGTGTATGTAAACTTCTGACCCACTGGAATTGTGATACAGTGAATTATAATTGAAATAATCTGTCTGTAAACAATTGTTGGAAAAATTACTTGTGTCAAGTCGGTTAAGACAAAGTAGATGTCCTAACCGACTTGCCAAAACTATAGTTTGTTAACAAGAAATTTGTGGAGTGGGTGAAAAACGCGTTTTAATGACTCCAACCTAAGTGTATGTAAACTTCCGACTTCAACTGATATATATATATATATATATATATATATATATATATATATATATATATATATATATATATATACAGTGGGGAAAAAAGGATTTAGTCAGCCACAAATTGTGCAAGTTCTCCCACTTAAAAAGATGAGGGAGGCCTGTAATTTTCATTATAGGTACACGTCAACTATGACAGACAAAATGAGGGAAAAAAATCCAGAAAATCACATTGTAGGATTTTTAATGAATTTATTTGCAAATTATGGTGGAAAATAAGTATTTGGTCAATAACAAAAGTTTCTCAATACTTTGTTATATACCCTTTGTTGGCAATGACACAGGTCAAACGTTTTCTGTAAGTCTTCACAAGGTTTTCACACACTGTTGCTGGTATTTTGGCCCATTCCTCCATGCAGATCTCCTCTAGAGCAATGATGTTTTGGGGCTGTCGCTGGGCAACACAGACTTTCACCTCCCTCCAAAGATTTTCTATGGGGTTGAGATCTGGAGACTGGCTAGGCAACTCCAGGACCTTGAAATGCTTCTTACGAAGCCACTCCTTCGTTGCCCGGGCGGTGTGTTTGGGATCATTGTCATGCTGAAAGACCCAGCCACGTTTCATCTTCAATGCCCTTGCTGATGGAAGGAGGTTTTCACTCAAAAATCTCACGATACATGGCCCCATTCATTCTTTCCTTTACACGGATCAGTCGTCCTGGTCCCTTTGCAGAAAAACAGCCCCAAAGCATGATGTTTCCACCCCCATGCTTCACAGTAGGTATGGTGTTCTTTGGATGCAACACAGCATTCTTTGTCCTCCAAACACGACGAGTTGAGTTTTTACCAAAAAGTTATATTTTGGTTTCATCTGACCATATGACATTCTCCCAATCCTCTTCTGGATCATCCAAATGCACTCTAGCAAACTTCAGACGGGCCTGGACATGTACTGGCTTAAGCAGGGGGACACGTCTGGCACTGCAGGATTTGAGTCCCTGGCGGCGTAGTGTGTTACTGATGGTAGGCTTTGTTACTTTGGTCCCAGCTTTCTGCAGGTCATTCACTAGGTCCCCCCGTGTGGTTCTGGGATTTTTGCTCACCGTTCTTGTGATCATTTTGACCCCACGGGGTGAGATCTTGCGTGGAGCCCCAGATCGAGGGAGATTATCAGTGGTCTTGTATGTCTTCCATTTCCTAATAATTGCTCCCACAGTTGATTTCTTCCAACCAAGCTGCTTACCTATTGCAGATTCAGTCTTCCCAGCCTGGTGCAGGTCTACAATTTCGTTTCTGGTGTCCTTTGACAGCTCTTTGGTCTTGGCCATAGTGGAGTTTGGAGTGTGACTGTTTGAGGTTGTGGACAGGTGTCTTTTATACTGATAACAAGTACAAACAGGTGCCATTAATACAGGTAACGAGTGGAGGACAGAGGAACCTCTTAAAGAAGAAGTTACAGGTCTGTGAGAGCCTGAAATCTTGCTTGTTTGTAGGTGACAAATACTTATTTTCCACCATAATTTGCTAATAAATTCATTAAAAATCCTACAATGTGATTTTCTGGATTTTTTTTCCTCAATTTGTCTGTCATAGTTGACGTGTACCTATAATGAAAATTACAGGCCTCTCTCATCTTTTTAAGTGGGAGTACTTGCACAATTGGTGGCTGACTAAATACATTTTTTCCCCACTGTATATATATATACATGTATATACATATACAGTGGGGAAAAAAATACGACATTATAAAATCCATGTACACAAACAACAAGTGTGCAGTTAAAATTGGCTAAACACACACAAATGTCTTTCCACAGGGCCGTGGGGTGAGACAGGGTTGCAGCTTAAGCCCCACCCTCTTCAACATATATATATATATATATATATATATATATATATATATATATATATATATATATATATATATATATATATATATATCAATGAATTGGCGAGGGCACTAGAACAGTCTGCCTCACCCTACTAATATCTGAAGTCAAATGTCTACTGTTTGCTGATGATCTGGTGCTTCTGTCACCAACCAAGGAGGGCCTACAGCAGCACCTAGATCTTCTGCACAGATTCTGTCAGACCTGGGCCCTGACAGTAAACCTCAGTAAGATAAAAATAATGGTGTTCCAAAAAAGGTCCAGTTGCCAGGACCACAAATACAAATTCCACCTAGACACTGTTGCCCTAGAGCACACAAAAAACTATACATACCTCGGCTAAACATCAGCGCCACAGGTAACTTCCACAAAGCTGTGAACGATCTGAGAGACAAGGCAAGAAGGCCATCAAAAGGAACATAAAATATGACATACCAATTAGGATCTGGCAAAAAATACTTGAATCAGGTATAGAACCCATTGCCCTTTATGGTTGTGAGGTCTTGGGTCCGCTCACCAACCAACAATTCACAAAATGGGAAAAACTCCAAAATGAGTGTATGCATGCAGAATTCAGCAAAAATATCCTTTGTGTACAATGTAAAACACCAAATAATGCATGCAGAGCAGAATTAGGCAGAATCTTCCAAATCCAGAAAAGAGCCGTTAAATTCTACAACCACCTAAAAGGAAGCGATTCCCAAACCTTTCATAACAAAGCCATCACCTACAGAGAGATTAACCTGGAGAAGAGTCCCCTAAGCAAGCTGGTCCTGGGGCTCTGTTCAAAAACACAAACAGACCCCACAGAGCCCCAGGACAGGAACACAATTAGACCCAACCAAATCATGAGAAAACAAAAAGATAATTACTGGACACATTGGAAAGAATTTACAAAAAAACAAAGCAAACTAGAATGCTATTTGGCCTTGAAAGACAGTACACCGTGGCAGAATACCTGACCACTGTGACTGACCCAAAATTAAGGAAAGCTTTGACTATGTACAGACTCAGTGAGCATAGCCTAGCTATTGAGAAAGGTTGCCGTAGGCAGACCTGGCTCTCAAGAGAAGACAGGCTATATGCACACTGCCCACTTCCTAACTTCCTGCCAAATGTATGACCATATTAGAGATACATATTTCCCTCAGATTACACAGACCCACAAAGAATTCGAAAACAAATCACACTTTGATAAACTCCCATATCTATTGGGTGAAATACTACAGTGTGCAATTACAGCAACAAGATTTGTGACCTGTTGCCACAAGAAAAGGGCAACCAGTGAAGAACAAACACCATTGTATATACAACCCATATTTATTTATTTTCCCTTTTGTACTTTAACCTTTACGGGATTGGTGTCCCGTATACGGGACTGTTGAGTTAACGTGCGCTAATGTGATTAGCATGACTGTTGTAAGTAACAGCAAACTTTCCAGGACAGAGACATGTCTTCTATGGGCAGAAAGCTTAGATTTCTGTTAATCTAACTGCACCGTCCAATTCACAGTATTTATTACAGTGAAAAAATACCATGCTATTGTTTGAGGAGAGTGCACAACAACAAAAAACGTATCACGGCAACTGGTTTGATACATTCACCTCTGAAGGTAAATAATGTGCATATATTCAGTAATCTTCCTCTGATTTGTCATCCTAAGGGTCCCAGAGATTAAATGCAGCATAGTTTTGTTTGATAAAATCAATTTTTATATTCAAATGTAGGAACTGGTTTCTACAGTTTGAACCCCTGCTGTCTCTGGCCACACCATCTAGATGTGTGAAAGTTAGTGTATAAGCTAATGATCCGTTATGTATGACATTCCTCGGAGTGTATAAACTTACATTTTGCATTACCATATCATTTTTGTATGTTCTCTATGGTTATGTACTTGAAAATGTATCAATTGACCAATTTGGCACATTTGGGCAGACTTGATACAAAATAGTCCAGTATTGCAACGCTTCACTGGATCAATCTGAAACTCAATCTGCACACACACTGCTTCCATCTAGGGGCCAAAATCTCAATTGCATGTTGCATCGCATGTTTTCTTCTTTGTATTATCTTTTACCAGATCTAATGTGTCCGATCCTTAAGAGGTTAACTATTTGCATATCGCTACAACACTGTATATAGACATAATATGACATTTGAAATGTCTTTATTCTTTTGGTACTTGTGTGAGTGTAATATTTACTGTTCACTTTCTATTGTTTATTTCAATTTTTTGTTTATCCATTTCACTTGCTTTGGCAATGTAAACATATGTTTCCCATGCCAATAAAGCCCCTTAAATATAATTGACTTGAGAGATAGAGAGAGCGGTGGGAGAGAGAGAGAGAGAGAGACGAGAGGGAAGGAGAGAGAGGGGGAAGGAGAGAGAGAGGGAAGGAGAGAGAGGGAAGGAGAGAGAGGGAAGGAGAGAGAGGGAAGAAGAGAGACAAGAGGGAAGGAGAGAGAGGGAAGAAGAGAGACAAGAGGGAAGGAGAGAGAGAGAGGGAAGGAGAGAGAGAGGGAAGGAGAGAGAGGGAAGGAGAGAGAGAGAGAGAGAGAGAGAGGGGAGGAGAGAGAGAGAGAGAGAGAGAGAGGGGAGGAGAGAGAGAGAGAGAGAGAGAGAGGGGAGGAGAGAGAGAGAGGGGAGGAGAGAGACAAGAGGGAAGGAGAGAGAGAGGAAAGGAGAGAGAGGGAAGAAGAGAGAGAGGGAAGGAGAGAGAGAGGGAAGGAGAGAGAGGGAAGAAGAGAGAGAGGGAAGGAGAGAGAGAGAGAGAGAGAGAGAGAGGGGAGGAGAGAGAGAGAGGGGAGGAGAGAGAGAGAGGGGAGGAGAGAGACAAGAGGGAAGGAGAGAGAGAGGGAAGAACTGTAGTGGTGATGAGACCCATACAGGGGGTAGTGACTGTAGTGGTGATGAGACCCATACAGGGGGTAGTGACTGTAGTGGTGATGAGACCCATACAGGGGGTAGTGACTGTAGTGGTGATGAGACCCATACAGGGGGTAGTGACTGTAGTGGTGATGAGACCCATACAGGGGGTAGTGACTGTAGTGGTGATGAGACCCATACAGGGGGGTAGTGACTGTAGTGGTGATGAGACCCATACAGGGGGTAGTGACTGTAGTGGTGATGAGACCCATACAGGGGGTAGTGACTGTAGTGGTGATGAGACCCATACAGGGGGTAGTGACTGTAGTGGTGATGAGACCCATACAGGGGGTAGTGACTGTAGTGGTGATGAGACCCATACAGGGGGGTAGTGACTGTAGTGGTGATGAGACCAATACAGGGGGTAGTGACTGTAGTGGTGATGAGACCCATACAGGGGGTAGTGACTTTAGTGATGATGAGACCAATACAGGGGGTAGTGACTGTAGTGGTGATGAGACCCATACAGGGGGTAGTGACTGTAGTGGTGATGAGACCCATACAGGGGGTAGTGACTGTAGTGGTGATGAGACCCATACAGGGGGTAGTGACTTTAGTGATGATGAGACCAATACAGGGGGTAGTGACTGTAGTGGTGATGAGACCAATACAGGGGGTAGTGATGTTTGTAGTGAGGTAATGTGTCTAATAATAAATACATTGGACCACATGTTTTGGTGTCTAATAAAAGCGCTTCTAGTCATAGGTCATGGGCCACCTCTTTTACATGTCCTACTGCCCAACTGGCTCCGCTCAGCCCTCCCTGGCGCTCAGGGGGCGTCCGCCACGTCACCTCACCACACTCCACCCGCCGCCTGGAGATCGACAGCAGCCTGGCTGTCTCTGCTACAACACGACTCAGCTTCCTCTTGGCTTCCACTCCCTCGCCCTACACCCCTCCACCCATCAACGTCCGTCCTTACAATCCTTCATTCCAGCCCTCGAGCCTTCCACTCCGCCGCCGTCCACTCCTTCCCGTCCACCCCTCCAACCCCTAACAGCAGTGCCCCACCACAGCCTCCTTCCTAGCCCCACACCCAACCCCCCCTCCGCCAGTCCATCCCCTCCATCTCGTTCCCCTCGCCCTCCTGCTCACACACCGGAAGGGGAAGGCAGGGAAGGTGGGCTCCTGCTCCGCTCTGACACGGAACAGTGAGGCGATGGAAGGGGCCAGGGCTGCACTTCCTGGTTTAGACACACATAAAAGAGAGAGAGCAAACCCCATGACATCATGCTGCCTGTGGTTGGTCATGTTGGTCAGCCATGCCTCTCACTGTGTCCCTCTACATATGCTGTCACTGTGTGGAGAATCAAGGCTGTAGGGACCATAGTCTATGTTAGGGACATGGTAGACTGGTGGTCCATTCTGTTTGTGAGGTGGCCCACTCTCCTGGATGTTGTATGGCTTTACAAAGACTGAAGAGTTGACCAAAACACACCATATGCCTAATATGGGACCATTAGGGACACATGTATAACCCTGAGTGACTGGAACCATGAGATATCTATCTGAGAGCCAACATGTAGAACCCTGAGTGACTGGGACCACGAGATATCTATCTGAGAGCCAACATGTAGAACCCTGTGTGACTGGACCAACAATGTATAGATCTGACAGCCAATATGTATAACCCTGAGTGACTAGACCAACAATATATATATCTGACAGCCAATATTTAGAACCCTGAGTGACTGGACCAAGAGAGAGAGAGAGAGAGAGAGAGAGAGAGAGAGAGAGAGAGAGAGAGAGAGAGAGAGAGAGAGAGAGAGAGAGAGAGAGAGAGAGAGAGAGAGAGAGAGAGAGAGAGAGAGAGAGAGAGAGAGAGAGAGAGAGAGAGAGAGAGAGAGAGAGAGAGAGAGCTGTTGATATCAATCATCAGTCTTTCATGTCTTATTGTTAGATTTACTGGAATAAAGTGCCAGGGGGGATGTTGTCGTGCAGAGCATGCTCACACACACACACAAACACACAAACACACACACACACACACACACACATACACACACAAACACAAACACACACAAGGATGCTTATGCATTAATGCCACCACAGATGGGCTATAAACTATGAACTGGGGGAGGAGAACAACAGAGAGTATCACACACACAGAGAGAGAGAGAGTGAGAGAGAGAGAGAGAGAGAGAGAGAGAGAGAGAGAGAGAGAGAGAGAGAGAGAGAGAGAGAGAGAGAGAGAGAGAGAGAGAGAGAGAGAGAGAGAGAGAGAGAGAGAGAGAGAGAGCGAGAGAGATAGAGAGACAGAGAGAGAGAGAGAGAGAGAGAGAGAGAGAGACAGATAGAGAGACAGAGAGAGAGAGAGAGAGAGAGAGAGAGAGAGAGAGAGAGAGAGAGAGAGCATCAAATATAAACTTGAAGAAGAGAGAGGAGAGCAACAGTACTGGGAAAATCCCTCTCTCAACCACATTCATTCATTTCTCTCACTTCTCTGTCTGCCTGTTGGTTGCGCTCACAAACGCACACAGTCAAACTTAACTTACACGTTACACGTATTGTGACAGCATCGTCACAAACACACAACCAACCACATACTCGGCAGACCAGAGGAGGCTGGTGAGAAGAACTATAGGAGGACGTGCTCATTGCAAATAATGGAATGGAATACATTGAACGGTATCAAACACATCAAACATATGGAAACCACATGTTTGACTCCATTCCATTTAACCAATTCCAGCCATTACAATGAGCCTGTCCTCCTATAGCTTCTCCCACCAGCCTCCTCTGTTACAGACCAACACACACACATTGATGAACTCTCAAACACGTACAAACACACTCCCCCCACCACACACACCAAAGTATCCTTTCAAAAGCTGATGTTTGCTAGTTTCCAGATGGGAAAGAGAATGAAATGGACTGGCTGTTCACTGTCATGTTTTCGACTGCGGGTGACGAGCCAAGGGTGATGTCGTGTTTGGATACGAAAAACACCTCTTCCCCTCAACATCCTTCCTACACACACACACACACACACACACACACACACACACACACACACACACACACACACACACACACGCAGACCACTCCAACATCCTGAACTTCAACAGGAGTTTCCTGGCCATTCACATTCCTGCTACTTTTACATGTTATTGATGAAACTTTATACTGACTGTGTCCTGCACTGGACCTGCTCACAATTTCACAGCGACCCCACTACACACTGCTGCAACCATGATCCTTATGGGGACAACACACTGCTGCAACCATGATCCTTATGGGGACAACACACTGCTGCAACCATGATCCTTATGGGGACAACACACTGCTGCAACCATGATCCCTAGGGGAACAACTACACTGCTGCAACCATGATCCCTAGGTGGACAACACACTGCTCCAACCATGATCCCTATGGGGACAACACACTGCTGCAGGGATCATGGTTGCAGCAGTGTGTTTGAAGAACCATTCAGAGTGGGATCTTTGCCCGTTATGTTAAGAGTTCCCTTAGAACACACAACGATAAGCACAGCCTAAGCGCTGACATGACAAATATTTTAAAAAGAGACACATTTTAACAGTTAGATCCTCGTAGCGTATTAAAGAAATCTAACTCTCTTTTTCTCTAATCCAAAAAGTTAATTGAGTGTTCTGGAAACAATAATAAAAATCAATTTCTCTTTGATCTACTTCCCTTCTCTCCCTGCGTTGAGAGAGGAGCCGCGAGGCGAGGAACAGTAAATCTTCCTCCCAAATGGCACCTTGTTCCCTTGTTAGTGAAACGCTGTCGACTGCGGCCCATAGGGAATAGGGAACCAATTGGGACTCAGCCTCTGCGTTCTGTTGTTTCGTTCTTGTTAAAAATGTTTTCTTTCAGTCAGCGGTTTGGGAGGGAAAAATAGGTTCATGAGCCAAACTAATTTAGTGGTGATCAGAAATCCACCAGGATGGATTCAGACAGTCAGTCGGCTTAAAGGTTACACACTGGAGAGATTGTCTTTCTGTCTGTCTGTCTGTCTGTCTGTCTGTCTGTCTGTCTGTCTGTCTGTCTGTCTGTCTGTCTGTCTGTCTGTCTGTCTGTCTGTCTGTCTTTCTTTCTTTCTTTCTTTCTTTCTTTCTTTCTTTCTTTCTTTCTTTCTTTCTTTCTTTCTTTCTTTCTTTCTTTCTTTCTTTCTTTCTTTCTTTCTTTCTTTCTGTCTGTCTGTCTGTCTGTCTGTCTGTCTGTCTGTCTGTCTGTCTGTCTGTCTGTCTGTCTGTCTGTCTGTCTGTCTGTCTGTCAGTATGTCTGTCTGTCTGTATGTCTTTCTGTCTGTCTGGCTGGCTTTTCTTTCTTTCACAGTAACAACAACATGTTGTGTAAACCACAAAAAACTCTGACTAGATTGAAGTGAAATAACACCACTAACAAGTCTAATGTAGACTAGACTAGACTGACCTAATAACACCACTAACATGTCTAATGTAGACTAGACTGACCTAATAACACCACTAACATGTCTAATGTAGACTAGACTAGACTGACCTAATAACACCACTAACATGTCTAATGTAGACTAGACTAGACTGACCTAATAACACCACTAACATGTCTAATGTAGACTAGACTAGACTGACCTAATAACACCACTAACATGTCTAATGTAGACTAGACTGACCTAATAACACCACTAACATGTCTAATGTAGACTAGACTGACCTAATAACACCACTAACATGTCTAATGTAGACTAGACTGACCTAATAACACCACTAACATGTCTAATGTAGACTAGACTGACCTAATAACACCACTAACATGTCTAATGTAGACTAGACTGACCTAATAACACCACTAACATGTCTAATGTAGACTAGACTGACCTAATAACACCACTAACATGTCTAATGTAGACTAGACTGACCTAATAACACCACTAACATGTCTAATGTAGACTAGACTGACCTAATAACACCACTAACATGTCTAATGTAGACTAGACTGACCTAATAACACCACTAACATGTCTAATGTAGACTAGACTAGACTGACCTAAAAATAACACCAGAAATAAAATCTGAAATCTGAACTAACTGAACAAACAGGAAATCATAAATCCTTAGAAATAACTTTATTTATTTAGTAAAATATTTAAAAAGCAAGATATTCATTTACAAAATGCCCTCTTCAATTAAAGAAAAAGCAACCGAAGTGTAAAATAAAAAAAAATAATGTCTGTGTCGAAGCAATGTTGTAATTCCAATGACGTACTGTATGAAATAATGCTTTTATTTTGCCTGTTTGATTTAATTGCAGGGTGACTGTTTTGTTTGTTTTATTCCTAACTTTGTTTTTGAAGATAATTATTACCAAAAGTTTTTACCTGCTCAACGTGGTTCTTAAAGAGGCAATCTGGGATTCAAACAACAACAAAGCGGTCAACCCACCACTTTTTTTTTGGCACAAAGGCTACATATCATTAATATTTATTGTGCTTAATGGATATCCTAATCCCAGATTCCCCTTTCATGTGTGGTGAAGGAAATTAAAATATGAACAAGTGTTTGATGTAAATAGAAACAGTGAAACTTCGTTGAAAATTAACTCCTAGTCTCCTAACATTGCAGACCTCATAAATTCACATTGTATTGAAACAACAATCCTCTGCTTCCATTTGTAAAATACATATTTCATTAGAAAGATTTGGAACATAGTGATCTTCCTATACATATATTTGTGACCCAGTGCAAATAAAACAGTTTTTCATAGAAATAATTTCAATACAATCTACACAAATAATACAAAACAACATGAACTAGGAATACCGTATATATAAATGGCTATAGTAAAAAGGAACAGTTTTATCATTATAAATGTTCTGCCTGTCTGGACAGGAAGTAGAAGAGCTCAGTAGTCTTTAGTGGTCTGCAGTAGACTGTTGCAGACTATAAAGCATTGTAGTGATCTTACCCTGAAAGTCTTTAAGACTCAACTGCAGACCTGGGTCAAGTACATCAATCCAATGCTTTCCAAAAAGTTTTTTAACATACTGTATTTGACCAACAGGTCGGTAGGCTGCACTAGACCTTACTAGACTGTAGTACATGTAACTAGCCAGTAATACAGCTGCTGTAGTAGACAGCACTACTAGCATCAGACAGAGCAGAGATGAGAGGACTGCTCTGGCTCTCCTCACAGACGGTATTCCTCCCTGGTGGTTTAGAGAGGGGTGCGTTGGTATACCCCTCCAGAGCTTTCGAGACGGGGATGAGGGCACTCCCATACCCTTCCGTACGAGTCCGGCTGGCACTGAGGTACCGGTCAAACTCGTGACGGTCCACCTCTGTCCAGAACTCAACGGACGTCGGGCCTAAGTGGTTGGACCCAGCCTGGTCTATGGAGTCCAGGGTCTGGGGGTTAGGGTTGGAGGTGGGGGCCAGTGAGGAAGAGGAGGAAGAGGAGGACTCGGGTGGTGGGGAGAGCTGCCCCAGGTGGGAGGTCTGGGGGGTGTCTGGTCCAGCGCTATTGTACAGGTAACTATAGCAACCAGAGGACATAGAGGAGACAGAGGAACTAGTGATGGGCTGGCGGGGTTTGACTGGCTCAGAGCCCTGGGGGTTAGAGTAAGGACTGGGAGAGTTCGTAGGCTCTGGAGCCTGGCTGAGGCACTTCTCCTGGGGAGGACGACAGAGCAGGGAGACATTCTGGCTCTGGCTAAGATGGTGATCATGACCACTTTGACCCTGACTATGACCCTGACTATGACCCTGACTATGACCCTGACCCTGACCCTGACCCTGACTATGACCCTGACCCTGACCCTGACTATGACCCTGACCCTGACTATGACCCTGACCCTGACTATGACCCTGACTATGAACCTGACTATGAACCTGACTATGAACCTGACTTTGACCCTGACTATGACCCTGACTATGACCCTGACCCTGACTATGACCCTGACCCTGACCCTGACCCTGACTATGACCCTGACTGTGGCTGTGAGGATGGCTGTGGACGTTGTGGTGATGGCTGTTATAATGGTGGTGATGGTGGTAGTTACTCCAGGCACCATGCAGCCCTACGTCCTCCTGCATGTGAGGGGGAAAGAACACCCCTCCGTCCCCTCCTCCCTCCTCCATAAAATCCAGAGGGGACATCTCTGGTGTGGGCAAGCCGTAGCTCTCCAAGTCCCCGGTGTGGAGGTCCCTGAAGTGGCCCAGTGGAGGCAGGAGGTGGTGGTGTGGATGAGCGTGGCCTGGATGTCCATAGCCATCCAGAGGGTGTCCGTAGCCCTCCCCTGCCCCAGGAGCCCCTGCCCCTCCCTGGGCTAGGCTGTGGAGCAGAAACCCCGGTTCCCGTTTGAGCTTCTTGGCCTGTTTCTTGCGGCGGGGGCGGTACTTGTAGTTGGGGTGGTCCGTCAGGTGTTGGAGGCGGAGTCTCTCGGCCTCCTCAACGAAGGGACGCTTGTCCAGAGTAGACAGGGCCTTCCACGACTGGCCTAAAGATAATAATAATGTATCAATATATATACCATTAATACCATTATTAGCAGCGGTAGCACAATCAGCATCATAATCATAATAATTATCAGCATTATCAACATTATCAACATTATCAACATGATTGACATCGTACATTTAGCTAATATCAGTTGTGTACATCCAATTATAAACTGGGTGGTTGAGCCCTGAATGCTGATTGGCTGAAAGCCGTGGTATATCAGACCGTATACCACGGGTATGATTTTTACTGCTCTAATTACGTTGGTAACCAGTTTATAATAGCAATAAGGCACCTCTGGGGTTTGTGATATATAGCCAATAAGGGCTGTATCCAGGCACTCCGCGTTGCGTCGGGCTTAAGAACAGCCCTTAGCCGTGGTATATTGGCCATATACCACAACCCCTCGTGTCTTATTGCTTAAATAGAATCTGCGCAGCTCTAAACATGTTCTGGATAGAGTTTTTACATATTGTAGATACTAAGTGATACTGTTGAAAAATAAAAGCCTAACTAAATTCAAAATCTACTTCTTTACTCTCAGGAATAAAAACTGGTTTCACGTTTCACTATTGCTTACTAAAACAGTACTGTACATATTGAACAATGAAACCCATCCTACGTGTGGATTTGGCTTGAACAAGATGTAGTACCAGCAGCGACTAAATTCATACCAAATAATTAGAGTTGATTTAACTGATTAATTGTGGTTCGTGACATGGCAAAAAACATTCACAAAACATGCTTTAATATTGCACACAGTCATAAGTCAAAAAAACATGCTGAATACTGTGTGTGTGTGTGTGTATGTTTGTGTGTGTGTGTGTGTGTGGTGTGTGTGTGTGTGTGTGTGTGTGTGTGTGTGGTGTGTGTGTGTGTGTGTGTGTGTGTGTGAGTGTGTGGTGTGTGTGTGTGTGTGTGTGTGTGTGTGTGTGTGTGTGGTTTGTGTGTGGTGTGTGTCATAACCTACCCAGCATCTTGCTGAGGACAGCGTTGTGGAGGTCTGGGTTCTGAACAGCCAGTTGTTTCCTCTCGTCTTTAGCCCACACCATGAAGGCATTCATGGGCCGACGGATCCTCGACTCGCCCCCTGCTCTCCCCTCAGCGCTGCCCGGGGAAGGTGCTTTTGGGTGGGTCGAGTCAGGGCTTCCTGCCCCTTTCCCTGGTTCAGCTCCAGCCCCTATCCTGGCCTCTGTACGGCCCCCAGCAAGGCCACGGTCTCCAGATCCTCCATAGAGGGGGGTCTGGTCGAAGGGTCCTAGCCCACGATCAGAGCCTGGGCTGGGGGAAGAGACCCATAGATGGCCCTCGGCTCCGTCCCGGCCTGGTAGAGAACTGGGCTCACGACAGTAACTAGACTCAGATATATTCATTCCAGCTAGACAAACTCCTGTTGAGTTGTTGTTGTTGTTGTTGTGTAAACTTCTGTCGGTGTTCTTTGTGTTTCTTAGTAAACACAGACAACGAGGACAAGGCTAAAGGTTTTAAACAGCGTTCAGAGAAACCGATAGACACAGAGGTAAGAGGAGCAGGAAGTGCAAAGCAAAGCATTGACCTCTGAACGGCGGGAAGGTTCAGCCGAAACCAGGAGTGCAAAGTCCCCAAAAAAGTTCCACGACTCTTCCTCTCTCTTCTCTCTCTCTCTGTTTTCCAGAACCTAAAGGAGTGTGGTGTTATCCTCCAGAGCCGTTTGAAAGTTGTGGTGAGGCTTGATAAACCCGTGGTGTAAATATATACCCAGCCTAAACCAATCAAACGCCAGGGAGACTAGCAAGGCGAGCGGGAGGGGTCCGGCAGTGGGAGAGTTCCCCCTCCTTTCCTCCCCCCCCCTCCCTCCTTGTCCTATCCGCTCGGAGCTCACACAGAGAGATGCAATCCGAGAGGCCCATTGTTTCTGCTCACACACACACACACACACACACACACACACACACACACACACACACACAGCTTCCCCAGCCACGCTGTGTGTCTCTGTCTCTCCCTGCCTCCCGACTCCCACCTCCTTCCCCCAGAGTCCCTATCCCAACCCCCTCTCCCCCTCTTCCCTCCCCTCCCATCATCTGAGGCTAGGGCTGTGGTGAAAGGAGACCACACTCAAAGCACTGCTCGTTAGCGGTGCAGCTCTTAACAACAACAGTCAACTCTCTCTCTCTTAGACTTTCTTTTAGAGAGCAGAAAACAGCGAAGAGAGCTGAAACACCGCACCACTTGCACCCGGTAGTAGTCATGAGGTAACGCCCAAATTCCTCAACATGGTCTCACTAGGACAAATCAAAACAGTGACGTGACCGTCGATGCCGATTTTTTTGATGTAGACAGGTCCACCGAATAAAAACATTAGAACAAGACAACGTAACCCATATGTCACACGCATGACCTCTGACCTTATCTAAATAATGACAACTGACCTGTCCTGTTGCAGCGACTGTTAAGTCATGTGATTTGCTGTAACATTACAGAACATTGTTGACAAACGTAAGAGCGAGGGAAAGGGGTGTGGCCTAATGGGGCGTTAATGCCCTTTAACCCAGGAAGTAAAGATCAAAACCTAACAGGTCTCAGAGGACACTTTAGCATGTTACACACGATAAGATGGGAACTCTTTCTCTGAGGGCATGGCCGGTAAAACCCATTTGTTTCTTAGAGCGTGGTTGTCCCAATGGTTATTTTGCATACTGTACAACCTTCCCACAACTTTCTGGGAATGGTGCAGGCAGGATAGTTGCTTGGCTTTGGAAACATTCTCAGCACATTTAATGACTTTCACACACAAAAAAAAACGTTATTTTCTTGGTATTTCATTACTTTAACACAACGTTGCCTAAAAGGTCAAACATGGTTACATTTAATTTCAATTTTGGTGATGTTTTATAGAACCTTCTCCAACTGGTTTGACATTGGGAATGTTCTCAAATAGTTCACAGAACGTTAAGAAACAACCTTGTTCTGTGGGAATTTCAGTACTTTTCTCATGGTTCAATTTAAAGTAATGTTCTCACAGAAAACGTTCCATAACAACCACGAGAAACTTTTAGTAACATACAGAGAACATTCTAAGAATGTTATGTTATTCAAAAATATCTAAATATACAGTTTAGCATCTTAACAGCATATCAGTTTCAACATTCTAGTAACTATCAGTAGATATGCTTTGGGACTATCCAAATAAAGTGAAACACAAGTTGACCTTAGTTGATGTCTACAGACTATCTACTTCACATACAACTATGTATCAACTGATGAGCATGTTCAGTGCAATTACTAACACTAGTAACCCTAGGGAAGTGGTGTTGGGGTTGGAAAGTAATAAAGGGAAATATATTTATAAAAAGGATATGTACAGTGAGGGAAGAAAATATTTGATCCCCTGCTGATTTTGTACGTTTGCCCACTGACAAAGAAATGATCAGTCTATAATTTTAATGGTACGTTTATTTGAACAGTGAGAGACAGAATAACAACAAATAAATCCTGAAAAAACGCATGTCAAAAATGTTATAAATTGATTTGCATTTTAATGAGGGAAATAAGTATTTGACCCCCTCTCAATCAGAAAGATTTCTGGCTCCCAGGTGTCTTTTATACAGGTAACGAGCTGAGATTAGGAGCACACTCTTAAAGGGAGTGCTCCTAATCTCAGTTTGTTACGTGTATAAAAGACACCTGTCCACAGAAGCAATCAATCAATCAGATTCCAAACTCTCCACCATGGCCAAGACCAAAGAGCTCTCCAAGGATGTCAGGGACAAGATTGTAGACCTACACAAGGCTGGAATGGGCTACAAGACCATCGCCAAGCAGCTTGGAGAGAAGATGACAACAGTTGGTGCGATTATTCGCAAATGGAAGAAACACAAAAGAACTGTCAATCTCCCTCGGCCTGGGGCTCCATGCAAGATCTCACCTCGTGGAGTTGTAATGATCATGAGAATGGTGAGGAATCAGCCCAGAACTACACGGGAGGAACTAGTCAATGGTCTCAAGGCAGCTGGGACCATAGTCACCAAGAAAACAATTGGTAACACACTACGTCGTGAAGGACTGAAATCCTGCAGCGCCCGCAAGGTCCCCCTGCTCAAGAAAGCACATATACAGGGCCAACTGAAGTTTGCCAATGAACATCTGAATGATTCAAAGGAGAACTGGGTGAAAGTGTTGTGGTCAGATGAGACCAAAATTGAGCTCTTTGGCATCAACTCAACTCGGCGTGTTTGGAGGAGGAGGAATGCTGCCTATGACCTCAAGAACACCATCCCCACCGTCAAACATGGAGGTGGAAACATTATGCTTTGGGGGTGTTTTTCTGCTAAGGGGACAGGACAACTTCACCGCATCAAAGGGACGATGGACGGGGCCATATACCGTCAAATCTTGGGTGAGAACCTCCTTCCCTCAGCCAGGGCATTGAAAATGGGTTGTGGATGGGTATTCCAGCATGACAATGACCCAAAACACACGGCCAAGACAACAAAGGAGTGGCTCAAGAAGAAGCACATTAAGGTCCTGGAGTGTCCTAGCCAGTCTCCAGACCTTAATCCCATAGAAAATCTGTGGAGGGAGCTTAAGGTTCGAGTTGCCAAACGTCAGCCTCGAAACCTTAATGACTTGGAGAAGACCTGCAAAGAGGAGTGGAACAAAATCCCTCCTGAGATGTTTGCAAATCTGGTGGCCAACTACAAGAAATGTCTGACCTCTGTGATTGCCAACAAGGGTTTTGCCACCAAGTACTAAGTCATGTTTTGCAGAGGGGTCAAATACTTATTTCCCTCATTAAAATGCAAATCAATTTATAAAATGTTTTACATGTGTTTTTCTGGATTTGTTTGTTGTTATTCTGTCTCTCACTGTTCAAATAAACCTAACATTAAAATTATAGACTGATCATGTCTTTGTCAGTGGGCAAGCGTACAGAATCAGCAGGGGATCAAAAACTTTTTTCCCTCACTGTATATGTGTATGTATATGTATTTATGTGTATTTATGTGTATGTATGTGTATGTGTATGTATATGTATTTATGTGTATGTGTATTTATGTGTATGTGTATGTGTATGTATGTGCATGTGTATATATATATATATATATATATTATATATATGCCCGAGTGGCGCAGTCGTCTAAGGCACTGCATCGCAGTGCTAGCTGTGCCACTAGAGATCCTGGTTCGAATCCAGGCTCTGTCGTAGCCGGCCGCGACCGGGAGACCCATGGGGCGGCGCACAATTGGCCCAGCGTCGTCCAGGGTAGGGGAGGGAATGGCCGGCAGGGATGTAGCTCAGTTGGTAGAGCATGGTGTTTGCAACGCCAGGGTTGTGGGTTCGTTTCCCACGGGGGGCCGGTATGAAAAAAAATAAAAATAAAGAATAATGTATGCACTAACTGTAAGTCGCTCTGGATAAGAGCGTCTGCTAAATGACTTAAATGTAAATGTAAATATATATATGTACATATTTGCGAGAAGAAAGAAAATATATGGGGGATTGGAAGTGATGCAGACAATTACATTGATGGAAGTTACAATCTATCTACAATATTAAAGCTGATCTACCCCCTAAAAATATATATATATTTAAAAAAAAAACACTAGTAACCCTCTGTAGATACACATTGGGACTATCCAAATAAAGTGAAAGACTGTTTAATGAAGTTAAAATAAAATAGTCACTCATCAGATATTATTTGTCACATGCGCCAAATACAACAGGTGTAGACTTTACCATGAATAGCTTACTCAGAATTAAAAAGTAATGTATGATAATTTTTTTAGCAAATCAGAGAGAGAAAAAATAAATGGTAACACAATAAAATAACAATAACGAGACAATATACAAGGACCAGTACTGAGTCAATGTGCAGGGGTACCAGTACTGAGTCAATGTGCAGGGGTACCAGTACTGAGTCAATGTGCAGGGGTACCAGTACTGAGTCAATGTGCAGGGGTACCAGTACTGAGTCAATGTGCAGGGGTACCAGTACTGAGTCAATGTGCAGGAGTACCAGTACTGAGTCAATGTGCAGGGGTACCAGTACTGAGTCAATGTGCAGGAGTACCAGTACTGAGTCAATGTGCAGGGGTACCAGTACTGAGTCAATGTGCAGGAGTACCAGTACTGAGTCAATGTGCAGGGGTACCAGTACTGAGTCAATGTGCAGGGGTACCAGTACTGAGTCAATGTGCAGGGGTACCAGTACTGAGTCAATGTGCAGGGGTACCAGTACTGAGTCAATGTGCAGGGGTACCAGTACTGAGTCAATGTGCAGGGGTACCAGTACTGAGTCAATGTGCAGGGGTACCAGTACTGAGTCAATGTGCAGGGGTACCAGTACTGAGTCAATGTGCAGGGGTACCAGTACTGAGTCAATGTGCAGGGGTACCAGTACTGAGTCAATGTGCAGGGGTACCAGTACTGAGTCAATGTGCAGGGGTACCAGTACTGAGTCAATGTGCAGGGGTACCAGTACTGAGTCAATGTGCAGGGGTACCAGTACTGAGTCAATGTGCAGGGGTACCAGTACTGAGTCAATGTGCAGGGGTACCAGTACTGAGTCAATGTGCAGGGGTACCAGTACTGAGTCAATGTGCAGGGGTACCAGTACTGAGTCAATGTGCAGGGGTACCAGTAATGAGTCAATGTGCAGGGGTACCAGTACTGAGTCAATGTGCAGGGGTACCAGTACTGAGTCAATGTGCAGGGGTACCAGTACTGAGTCAATGTGCAGGGGTACCAGTACTGAGTCAATGTGCAGGGGTACCAGTACTGAGTCAATGTGCAGGGGTACCAGTACTGAGTCAATGTGCAGGAGTACCAGTACTGAGTCAATGTGCAGGGGTACCAGTACTGAGTCAATGTGCAGGGGTACCAGTACTGAGTCAATGTGCAGGGGTACCAGTACTGAGTCAATGTGCAGGGGTACCAGTACTGAGTCAATGTGCAGGGGTACCAGTACTGAGTCAATGTGCAGGGGTACCAGTACTGAGTCAATGTGCAGGGGTACCAGTACTGAGTCAATGTGCAGGGGTACCAGTACTGAGTCAATGTGCAGGGGTACCAGTACTGAGTCAATGTGCAGGGGTACCAGTACTGAGTCAATGTGCAGGGGTACCAGTAATGAGTCAATGTGCAGGGGTACCAGTACTGAGTCAATGTGCAGGGGTACCAGTACTGAGTCAATGTGCAGGGGTACCAGTACTGAGTCAATGTGCAGGGGTACCAGTACTGAGTCAATGTGCAGGGGTACCAGTACTGAGTCAATGTGCAGGGGTACCAGTACTGAGTCAATGTGCAGGAGTACCAGTACTGAGTCAATGTGCAGGGGTACCAGTACTGAGTCAATGTGCAGGGGTACCAGTACTGAGTCAATGTGCAGGGGTACCAGTACTGAGTCAATGTGCAGGGGTACCAGTACTGAGTCAATGTGCAGGGGTACCAGTACTGAGTCAATGTGCAGGGGTACCAGTACTGAGTCAATGTGCAGGGGTACCAGTACTGAGTCAATGTGCAGGGGTACCAGTACTGAGTCAATGTGCAGGGGTACCAGTACTGAGTCAATGTGCAGGGGTACCAGTACTGAGTCAATGTGCAGGGGTACCAGTACTGAGTCAATGTGCAGGAGTACCAGTAATGAGTCAATGTGCAGGGGTACCAGTACTGAGTCAATGTGCAGGGTACCAGTACTGAGTCAATGTGCAGGGGTACCAGTACTGAGTCAATGTGCAGGGGTACCAGTACTGAGTCAATGTGCAGGGGTACCAGTACTGAGTCAATGTGCAGGAGTACCAGTACTGAGTCAATGTGCAGGGGTACCAGTACTGAGTCAATGTGCAGGGGTACCAGTACTGAGTCAATGTGCAGGGGTACCAGTACTGAGTCAATGTGCAGGGGTACCAGTACTGAGTCAATGTGCAGGAGTACCAGTACTGAGTCAATGTGCAGGGGTACCAGTACTGAGTCAATGTGCAGGGGTACCAGTACTGAGTCAATGTGCAGGGGTACCAGTACTGAGTCAATGTGCAGGAGTACCAGTACTGAGTCAATGTGCAGGGGTACCAGTACTGAGTCAATGTGCAGGGGTACCAGTACTGAGTCAATGTGCAGGAGTACCAGTACTGAGTCAATGTGCAGGGGTACCAGTACTGAGTCAATGTGCAGGGGTACCAGTACTGAGTCAATGTGCAGGGTACCAGTACTGAGTCAATGTGCAGGGGTACCAGTACTGAGTCAATGTGCAGGGGTACCAGTACTGAGTCAATGTGCAGGGGTACCAGTACTGAGTCAATGTGCAGGGGTACCAGTACTGAGTCAATGTGCAGGGGTACCAGTACTGAGTCAATGTGCAGGGGTACCAGTACTGAGTCAATGTGCAGGGGTACCAGTACTGAGTCAATGTGCAGGGGTACCAGTACTGAGTCAATGTGCAGGGGTACCAGTACTGAGTCAATGTGCAGGAGTACCAGTACTGAGTCAATGTGCAGGGGTACCAGTACTGAGTCAATGTGCAGGAGTACCAGTACTGAGTCAATGTGCAGGGGTACCAGTACTGAGTCAATGTGCAGGGGTACCAGTACTGAGTCAATGTGCAGGGGTACCAGTACTGAGTCAATGTGCAGGGGTACCAGTACTGAGTCAATGTGCAGGGGTACCAGTACTGAGTCAATGTGCAGGGGTACCAGGTAGTTGAGGTAATAACGAGAATATATATAAGGGGTACCAGTAATGAGTCAATGTGCAGGGGTACCAGTACTGAGTCAATGTGCAGGGGTACCAGGTAGTTGAGGTAATAACGAGAATATATATAAGGGGTACCAGTAATGAGTCAATGTGCAGGGGTACCAGTACTGAGTCAATGTGCAGGGGTACCAGGTAGTTGAGGTAATAACGAGAATATATATAAGGGGTACCAGTAATGAGTCAATGTGCAGGAGTACCAGTAATGAGTCAATGTGCAGGGGTACCAGTACTGAGTCAATGTGCAGGGTCACCAACATTTTCGGACCACTAAACAACTATTGATTTAGAACCACAGAGAGTTACCGCAAGTCGCAAAGAAAACAGGAGCTGCCTCCACTATTCCAGCACCATTTCAACTACAACATTACAACATCATCAAATCACCTCTGCTTAGTCTAATACAGTGACAACTAAAAGATTTTTAAAAACAATTTAGTCCAATCAACGTAAGCTAAATATGATGTGGCTGTCCGTGTTACTGATTCATGTGTATGTGTATGTGTGTGTGTGTATGTGTGTGTGTATGTGTGTGTGTGTGTGTGTGTGGGTGGCAAGTAAAAAAACATGTTGACTCACCCTACTTGTAGAGAAACACCAATGCCATCCTCCTCTTTCATGTTGCCGAAACGGTCTATCACTCTGTCATACAGTACATGCTTTTAGTTTTTGTTGTCTAAAATGCTCTATAGTCTAACTTCCTTTCATGGGCAACAATTAAAAATAATAATATGCCATTTTGCAGACACTTTTATCCAAAGCGATTTACAGTCATGTGTGCATACATTCTCACGTATGGGTGGTGCCGGGGATCGAACCCACTACCCTGGCGTTACAAGAGCCATGCTCTACCAATTGAGCTACAGATGACCAGCTAACATTAGCCTACTACATCTAGCTACATACTGAACCATCCTCACAGGTCTGAGGCACAATGTGTGAATTAATGGTTGGATCAGAATCACCGTTATAATCATTGGCCAGTACGGATAATTAAGGAAAACCACAAGTCCAAATCCCTATCTCCATCCATGACTAATTTAGGAAAGGGACAATTTTAGCTAGATAGCCACCAGAGGACAAAACAATGAGATGCAACAGTGTCACGGATTCTGCCGAGGCTGCTCCTCCTCCTTGCTCGGGCAGGCTTCGGCGTTCGTCGTCCCCGGAGTACTAGCTACTGCCGATCGATGTTTCGGTGTTTGTCTTGTTCTGTCTTGAGTGGTTACACCTGTTCGCTATTATGTTTGATTGTAGTCCCTATATTTACCCATGTCTCTCGTTTGGTAATTGTGTGTTATTGTTTTGTGTCTAGGCTGTATCGGCATTGCTGTTTTGTCGTATACGTGTATTTGTTTTCCTCCCTGTTAGGAGGATTTGTTTTGTATGTTCTTTACTGACTAGTAAAGTACGTCTGCTAGTATCTCTGTGTCCTGCGCTTGACTTCACTCACCGCATACACGTCGCCTCTTGACAGAATAACACACCTTCATGGAGTCAGCAGTATCGGCGGTGCCAGCGGGATCACTGGAGGAGCGCGTAATCCACCAAGCGGCCATGATCCAGGACCTGGGCACCGCCATGCAAGGGGTGATGGACACCTTGAGGCGATGGGAGAGAGGAGGTTTGCCCACACCTCCTCCAACGATACCACCACCATCAGCCATACCCATCGTTCCATCTCCGGAGTCCAGTGGGATTCGGCTCTCGCTCCCAAGGGCTTATGATGGCACCGCGGCCGGGTGTCAGGGTTTCCTGCTCCAAGTAGAACTCTACCTGGCAACCATCCACCCGGTGCCCTCGGGATACGAGAGCGTTTCCGCCCTCATCTCCTGTCTGTCCGGCAAGGCACTGGAGTGGGCCAACGCCGAGTGGAGGGGAATAGACGCCGCTACAGTCAGCTATGCAGAGTTCTCCCGCCGCTTCAGGGCGGTTTCCGATCATCCCCCAGAGGGGAAAGCGGTGGGTGAGTGTCTGTTCCACCTCAGACAAGGGAAGAGGAGCGCGCAGGAATTCGCACTGGATTTCCTGACTCTGGCTGCCAATGCGGGATGGAATGAGAGGGCCCTCATCGACCACTACAGGTGTAGCCTAAGGGAGGACGTTCGCAGAGAGTTGGCCTGCAGGGACACCAACCTATGTTTCGATCAGCTGGTGGACATGTTGATTCGTCTGGATACCCTGTTGGCTACCCGCGGACGTCCGGAGTTGGGGCCATCCATTCCATCCCCCAGCACCTCCGAGCCGAGCCCTATGGAGCTCGGGGGTGCTGGTGCTAGAGAGAAGAGGAGAGAGACCAGGAGAGAGGCCGTCACCTGCACCAACTGTGGCCGCAGAGGACACACTGCGGTTCGGTGCTGGGGAGGGTCTCCTAGGGATCGAGGCAGTAGGCAACGCACTGATGAGTCATTCCAGGTGAGTAAGCACCCAACTCACCCAGAGCTCTCTGTTGTACACCTGTGTATTAAAGTTGTGTTTCCCAAGGTTTCTTCTCACTCCCAGCAGAAGGCGCTAGTCGATTCAGGCGCAGCTGGGAATTTTATCAATCGCTGTTTCTCGTATAAGTTAGGGATTCCGCTTATACCAGTTGATGTGCCCTTCCCCATCCATGCCCTAGATAGCCGCCCTTTGGGGTCGGGATTGATTAGGGAGGTCACAGCGCCACTTAAGATGAAGACGCAGGGGGGTCATGAGGAGATTATACAGTTGTATTTGATTGACTCTCCTGCGTTTCCCGTGGTGTTGGGGCTTCCCTGGTTAATATCTCATGACCCCAACATTTCATGGCAACAGAGGGCTCTCAGGGAATGGTCTGATCAGTGTGTCGGGCGGTGTATAGGTGTTTCCGTAGGGGCAACGACGGTGGAAAGTCCGGACCAAATGCCCGCAATGCACATTCCTCCTGAGTATACAGATTTGGCACTCGTCTTCAGTAAGAAGAGGGCGACTCAATTACCACCTCATAGACAGGGGGATTGTGCGATAGACTTCCAGGCAGGCGCTGCACTTCCTCGTAGTCAGGTGTATCCTCTGTCTCAGGAGGAGACGGCAGCTATAGAGACATACGTCACCGAATCTCTGGGACAGGGATACATACGGCCATCCACTTCTCCTGCGTCCTCAAGTTTCTTTTTTGTGAAGAAGAAGGATGGGGGTTTGCGCCCGTGTATTGATTACCGTGGTCTCAATCAGATTACCATTAAATACAGCTATCCTCTCCCTCTGATTGCGAGTATGACGGAGTCATTACACGGGGCGCGATTCTTCACAAAATTGGATCTCAGGAGCGCTTACAACCTGGTGCGCATTAGGGAGGGAGATGAATGGAAAACAGCATTTAGTACCACCTCGGGTCACTATGAGTATCTCGTCATGCCATACGGTTTAATGAATGCTCCTTCAGTCTTCCAATCATTTGTGGACGAGATTTTCCGGGATTTGCATGGACAGGGTGTAGTGGTGTATATTGATGACATCCTAATATACTCCGCTACACGAGCCGAGCATGTGTCCCTGGTGCGTCGGGTGTTGGGTAGACTGTTGGAGCATGACTTGTATGTGAAGGCGGAGAAATGCCTGTTTTTCCAGGAGTCCATCTCCTTCCTGGGACATCGGTTGTCCGCGTCAGGGGTGGAGATGGAGATTGACCGCGTTTCAGACGTGCGTAATTGGCAGACTCCAACTACAGTAAAGGAGGTGCAGCGGTTTTTGGGTTTTGCCAATTACTACCGGAGGTTTATCCGGGGTTTTGGACAGGTAGCAGCTCCCATCACCTCCCTGCTAAAGGGGGGCCCGGTGCGTTTGCAGTGGTCGGCTGAGGCGGACAGGGCGTTTAGACATCTGAAGGACCTGTTCACCTCGGTTCCGGTGCTGGCACATCCGGACCCCTCTTTGGCGTTCCAAGTTGAGGTGGATGCGTCCGAGGCGGGGATTGGTGCTGTACTGTCTCAACGCTCGGGCACGCCTCCAAAACTCCGTCCCTGTGCTTTTTATTCTAAGAAGCTCAGTCCGGCGGAACGCAATTATGCCGTGGGGGACAGGGAGTTGCTAGCGGTGGTTCAAGCCCTGAAGGTGTGGAGGCATTGGCTTGAGGGGGCTAACCACCCTTTCCTCATTCTGACTGACCATCGTAACCTGGAGTACATCCGGGCAGCGAGGAGACTGAACCCTCGTCAGGCTAGGTGGGCCATGTTTCTTGCCGATTTGTATTTAAGCTCACGTATATACCAGGGTCACAGAACGTGAAGGCAGACGCCCTGTCCCGGCGATATGACACAGAGGAGAGGTCCATTGAGCCCACTCCCATACTTCCGGAGTCTTGTCTAGTGGCACCGGTGGTGTGGGAGGTCGATGCGGAGATCGAGCGGGCGTTACGTACAGACCCTACTCCTCCTGAGTGTCCAGAGGGGCGGAAGTACGTGCCGCTCGAGGTCCGTGATCGACTGATATATTGGGCTCACACGTCACCCTCCTCTGGTCATCCGGGTATTGGTCAAACGGTGCACTGCCTTAGCGGGAAGTACTGGTGGCCCACCTTGGCTAAGGACGTGAGGGTTTACGTTTCTTCCTGTTCGGTGTGCGCTCAGTGTAAGGCGCCTAGACACCTGCCCAGAAGGAAGTTACAACCTCTACCCATTCCACAACGGCCGTGGTCTCACCTATCGGTGGATTTTGTCACGGACCTTCCCCCCTCCCAGGGGAATACCACGATTTTGGTCATTGTGGATCGGTCTCATTCCGATGCCAGGTCTCCCTACAGCCCTACAAACGGCCGACGCCTTGTTTACCCACGTCTTCCGGCACTACGGGGTGCCTGAGGATATAGTGTCTGATCGGGGTCCCCAGTTCACCTCTAGAGTCTGGAGGGCGTTTATGGAACGTTTGGGGGTCTCGATTAGCCTTACCTCTGGTTTTCACCCTGAGAGTAATGGGCAGGTGGAGAGAGTAAACCAGGATGTGGGTAGGTTTCTGAGGTCCTATTGCCAGGACCGGCAGGAGGAGTGGTCGGGGTATGTCCCCTGGGCAGAGATAGCCCAAAACTCACTTCGCCACTCCTCCACTAATCTTACTCCTTTTCAGTGTGTGTTGGGGTATCAGCCGGTCCTGGCACCCTGGCATCAGAGCCAGATCGAGGCTCCTGCGGTGGATGAGTGGTTTCGGCGCTCGGAGGAGACATGGAACGCTGCGCATGTCCATCTGCAGCGAGCTATCAGTAGGCATAAGGCGAGCGCCGATCGCCACCGCAGTGAGGGTCCAGTTTATGCACCTGGAGATCGGGTCTGGCTCTCGACTCGAAACCTGCCCCTTCGCCTGCCCTGCCGGAAGCTGGGTCGGCGGTTTGTGGGGCCATTTAAAGTCCTGAGGAGATTGAACGAGGTATGTTATAGGTTACAACTGCCCAGAAATTACCGCATTAACCCCTCGTTCCATGTGTCTCTCCTCAGGCCGGTGGTAGCTGGTCCACTCTAGGAGAATGAGATACGAGAGGCTCCTCTGCCCCCACTAGACATCGAAGGGGCTCCAGCGTACTCAGTCCGTTCCATCGTGGATTCGAGACGTCGGATGAGGGGTCTGCAGTATCTCGTGGAGTGGGAGGGGTATGGTCCGGAGGAACGGTGCTGGGTCCCTAGGAGGGACATCCTAGATCCCTCCCTGTTGATGGAGTTCCACCGGAGTCATCCGACTCGCCCTGCTCTGCGTCCTCCTGGCCGTCTCCGAGTCCGGGGTCGGCGCACGGCTGGAGCCGCGCGTCAAGGGGGGGGGTACTGTCACGGATTCTGCCGAGGCTGCTCCTCCTCCTTGCTCGGGCAGGCTTCGGCGTTCGTCGTCCCCGGAGTACTAGCTACTGCCGATCGATGTTTCGGTGTTTGTCTTGTTCTGTCTTGAGTGGTTACACCTGTTCGCTATTATGTTTGATTGTAGTCCCTAAATTTACCCATGTCTCTCGTTTGGTATTGTGTGTTATTGTTTTGTGTCTAGGCTGTATCGGCATTGCTGTTTTGTCGTATACGTGTATTTGTTTTCCTCCCTGTTAGGAGGATTTGTTTTGTATGTTCTTTACTGACTAGTAAAGTACGTCTGCTAGTATCTCTGTGTCCTGCGCTTGACTTCACTCACCGCATACACGTCGCCCCTTGACATACAGTTTCTTTTGGTCAATGACGTTTGGCTTCTGATGTGATGTGATTGGTGTGAAGCCAAATCCAAACTGGCTTCCCTTGACACTTTTTTTTGATGCACCAGGACCATTCACAGTTGAGCTCACTCAGTTTAGCTCAACACTGATTGGCTATTATTTTATACATATTTTTTTAAAAGGAGGCCAAAATCTCGCTGGCTTCCCTTGCATTCAATGCTACAGGAACAATGTCATATTGTATATGGGCTACACATGCAGAGACGGAGGGGGCTGTTTTGCTTTCTCCGGTGAGATACATTCAGCCTCTTGCAAATGTAATGAAATTATGAATCACAGAGAGACAAAATATATATTATTTTATATGTTTTTGTCTTGGTATATTTTTTTGGGGGAAGCCTGGCTTCCCTTGGCATCCATGAATACACGCCACTGGTACTGTTGTCCTGCAACAAGGAAAACGTATTTGTCCGCTGATCTTAGTTGGAAGGTTAGTAGCTCCCCTCTTTCTCTTCATCTCTGTGACCTTAACTTTTTTTAAATTTTTTTGTCATTTTTAGCAGACGCTCTTATCCAGAGCGACTTACAGTTAGTGCATACATTATTTATTTTTATTTTTTTATTTTTATATATATATATTTTTTTCATACTGGCCCCTCGTGGGAATCAAACCCACAACCCTGGCGTTGCAAACGCCATGCTCTACAAACATCCCTGCCTGCCATTCCCTCCCCTACCCTGGACGACGCTGGGCCAATTGTGCGCCGCCCCATGGGTCTCCCGGTCGCGGCCGGCTACGACAGAGCCTGGATTCGAACCAGGATCTCTAGTGGCACAGCTAGCACTGCGATGCAGTGCCTTAGACCACTGCGCCACTCGGGAGCTTTACTTGAATATCACCCACCATCTCTTTTCTGTGCATAATGTTGCCAGATCTGTGAGTTGTTTACAGAAAGGCAACACATGTCCGTCTGCTATGAAGAGCCCAAGAAATGGGTTCCTGTCATCAAGAAGCGAAGTGAAGAGTCATAGTATGGTAGTCAGTGATGAGTGGAGAGCGTGTGCACGTCTACAGGCCAACCACAGTCAGAATGATGTAGACAGGTCTGAACACTCAGAACATCGAGAGGGCGTGGCAGACTTACAAGAAGGAAGTGGGCAGACTTACAAGAAGGAAGTGTGCAGACTTACAAGAAGGAAGTGGGCAGACTTACAAGAAGGAAGTGTGCAGACTTACAGGAAAGATTGATCACGCCGTTCTTTAGCTGGTCGTTCAGTACAGTACGTTGCACACCATTCTGTCAAACTGAATGCACCCCTGGCAACATTATGCACAGAAAAGATGGTGGGTGATATTCAAATATTCAAGTAAAGTTCACAGAGATGAAGAGAAAGAGTGGAGCTACTAACCTTCCAACTAAGATTAGCGAACAAATACATTTTCCTTGTTGCAGGACAACAGTACCTTGTTACTGTTGATAATACTGGTACTAAAAATATATATTTAATCAAAATTGATTAAATATAATTTTTTTCTCAACCATCTACACACAATACCCCATAACGACAAAGTGAAAACGTGTTTTTATAAATTTTTGCAAATGTATTGAAAATGAAATACAGAAATATCCCAATTAATAAGTATTCACATGTTAGAATCACCTTTGCAGCGATTACAGCTGTGAGTCTTTCTGGGTAAGATTTGCACACCTGGATTGTACAATATCTACCAATTATTATTTTCAAAATTCTTCAAGCTCTGTCTAATTGGTTGTTGATCATTGCTAGACAACATTTTCAATTCATGCCATATACTGTATTTTCAAGCCGATTTAAGTCAAAACTGTAACAATGCCAATCATCTTGGTAAGCAACTCCAGTGTATATTTGGCTTTGTGTTTTAGGTTATTGTCCTGCTGAAAGGTGAATTTGTCTCCCAGTGTCTGTTGGAAAGCAGACTGAACCATGTTTTCCAGCTGGATTTTGCCTGTGCTTAGTTCTATTCTGTTTCTTTTTATCCCCCAAAACTCCCTACTACTTACTGATAACAAACATACCCATAAAATGATGTTGCAGCCACCCCCATGCTTGAAAATATGAAGAGTGGTACTCAGTGATGTGTTTTGTTGGATTTGGCCCAAACATAACGCTTTGTATTTAGGACATAAAGTTAATTGATTTTGCCAAAAATTTACCCATCTACCTTGTTAGCTAGCATTGGCTACCCCAGAATCTGACAGAAAGAGTTCAATCTCCTGTTTTTAGCTCCCTATATAATATCTGTTTGTTGGCCAACTAGCCACATTGTCATTGGCATAAAGAGTGAACAGATGTGTGTGGAAATAGCTAACTAGCTATGACATTAGGGTTGCCGCTAGATAAGCTGGCTAAGCTAGCTAGTTAGCTTCAGTGCCAACCATGTAGCTAGCTGACGTTAGCTAGATTTATGGGTCAGTCCACTGCAGCATCCTCCCACGCATTGCTCTCTCTCTCTCTCTCTCTCTCTCTCACTCTCTCTCCCTCTCTCTGTGTGTGTCTAAACGTCATTCTGTTGGTATGACAAGGCCTATAAGCACCTCTGTCATACGGTCATTGTATCATCTCAGTAAGTTTTTATACTGGAAATCAAGTTTATTGTGTGTCTTTTTATTTACAGCTTGTATCGGCACGACCCAGGGGGAGGAGCCAGCCAAGAAATGAAAATCCCCTTCAAAGTGGAAAGGAGAGGATCAGAATCAAATAAAATCAAATAAAATTGTATTTGTCACATACACGTGTTTAGCAGATGTTATTGCGGGTGTAGCGAAATGCTTGTGCTTCTAGCTCCGACAGTGCAGTAATATCTAACAAGTAATATCTAACAATTTCACAACATATACCCAATACACACAAATCTAGTAATGAATGGAATTTAAGAATATATACATATATGGACAAGCAATGACAGAGCGGCTTGGACTAAGATACAGTAGAATATTTTTGAATAGAATACAGTATATACATATGAGATGAGTAGTGCAAGATATGGAAACATTATTAAAGTGACTAATGTTCCATTTCTTAAAGTGGCCAGTGATTTCAATAGGCAGCAGCAGTCTCTAATGTGCTAGTGATGGCTATTTAACATTCTGATGGCCTTGAGATAGAAGTTTTTCATTCTCTCGGTCCCAGCTTTGATGCACCTGTACTGACCTCGCCTTCTGGATGATAGCGGTGTGAACAGGCAGTGGCTCAGGTGGTTGATGTCCTTGATGATCTTTTTGGCCTTCCTATGACATCGGGTGCTGTAGGTGTCCTGGAGGGCGGATAGTTTGCCCCCGGTAATGCGTTTGGCTGACCGCACCACCCTCTGGAAAGCCCTGCGGTTGCGGGCGGTGAAGGTGTCGTACCAGGCGGTGATACAGCCCGACAGGATGCTCTCAATTGTGCATCTGTAAAGGTTTGTGAGGGTTTTAGGTGCCAAACCAAATTTCTTCAGCCTCTTGAGGTTCTGTTGCGCCTTCTTCACCAAACTGTCTGCGTGGGTGGACCATTTCAGTTTGTCAGTGATGTGTACGCCAAGGAACTTGAAGCTTTCCACCTTCTCCACTGCGGTCCCTTCGATGTGGATAGGGGGGCGCACCCTCTGCTGTTTCCTGAAGTCCACGATCATCTCCTTTGTTTTGTTGACGTTGAGTGAGAGGTTATTTTCCTGGCACCACACTCCCAGAGCCCTCACCTCCTCCCTGTAGGCGGTCTCGACATGGTTGGTAATCAAGCCTTATACTGTTGTGTCGTCTGCAAACTTGATGATTGAGTTGGAGGCGTCCTTGGCCACGCAGTCATGGGTGAACAGGGAGTACAGGAGGGGGCTGAGCACGCACCCTTGTGGGGCCCCAGTGTTGAGGATCAGCGTAGTGGGGATGTTGTCCAGGACCCAGTTGCACAGGGCGGGGTTCAGACACAGGGCCTCGAGCTTAATTACATTTTACTCATTTAGCAGACGCTCTTATCCAGAGCGACTTACAGGAGCAATTAGGCTTAAGTGCCTTGCTCAAAGGCACATCGACAGATTTTTCACCTAATCGGCTCGGGATTAGAACCAGCGACCTTTCGGTTACTGGCGCTTACGCTCTTAACCACTAAGCTACCTGCCGCCCCATTAATGATGTACTATGGTGTTGAATGCTGAGCTATAGTCAATGAACAGCATTCTTACATACGATTGAAGTCGGAAGTCTACATACACTTGTTTTTCAACCACTCCACAAATTTCTTGTTAACAAACTAAAGTTTTGGCAAGTCGGTTAGGACATTTACTTTGTGCATGACACAAGTAATTATTTCACTTATAATTCACTGTATCACAAATCCAGTGGGTCAGAAGTTACATACACTAAGTTGACACTGCCTTTAAACAGCTTGGAAAATTCCAGAAAACGATGTCATGGCTTTAGAAGCTTCTGATAGGCTAATTGACATCATTTGAGTCAATTGGAGGTGTACCTGTGGATGTATTTCAAGGCCTACCTTCAAACTCAGTGCCTCTTTGCTTGACATCATTGGAAAATCAAAAGAAATCAGCCAAGACCTCAGAAAAAAAATTGTAGACCTCCACAAGTCTGGTTCATCCTTGGGAGCAATTTCCAAATGCCTGAAGGTACCACGTTCATCTGTGCAAACAATAGTACACAAGTATAAACACCATGGGACCACGCAGCCGTCACACCGCTCAGGTAGGAGACGCGTCTTGTCTCCTAGAGATGAACGTACTTTGGTGCGAAAAGTGCAAATCAATCCCAGAATCACAGCAAAGGACCTTGTGAAGATGCTGGAGGAAACAGGTACAAAATTATCTATATCCACATTAAAACAAGTCCTATATCGACATAACCTGAAAGGCCACTCAGCAAGGAAGAAGCCACTGGTCAAAAACCATAAAAAAGCCAGACTACGGTTTGCAACTGTCACGAATGTCGGTGGAATGTGGTAGGCCAGAGTCAAGCACAGGACACAGAATGAGATGAAGAACCACTTTACTGAGTAGTAAAGAAATACAAGGAAAATCCTCCAAAACAACAAAAGAGGAGCAAAACCCGCTCACACTAATGACACTCGTACATACAATAAACACGCACACCAAACAGTGGACGTGTACATGTTAAATAGGCAGACAAACTAACATAATGGGGAACAGGTGCGCAACAACAGACAACAATCAAGTGAACATTGAGACATATAACATAGAGCGGCAGCAGTTAGTACTCCGGTGACGACGAACGCCGAAGCCTGCCCGAGCCAGAAGGAAGTGCAGTCTCGGCAGAATCCGTGACAGCAACTGCACATGGGGACAAAGATCGTACTTTTTGGAGAAATGTCCTCTGGTCTGATGAAACAAAAATAGAACTGTTTGGCCATAATGACCATCGTTATGTTTGGAGGAAAAAGGGGGTACTTGCAAGCCGAAGAACACCATCCCAACCGTGAAGTACGGGGGTGGCAGCATCATGCTGTGGGGGTGCTTTGCTGCAGGAGGGACTGGTGCACTTCAAAAAATAGATGGCATCATGAGGAAGGAAAATTATGTGGATATATTGAAGCAGCATCTCAAGACATCAGTCAGGAAGTTGAACCTTGGCAAGACGGAGCTGCTCTTCCTCCCGGGGAAGGACTGCCTGTTCCATGATCTCGCCATCACGGTTGACAACTCCGTTGTGTCCTCCTCCCAGAGTGCGAAGAGCCTTGGCGTGACCCTGGACAACACCCTGTCGTTCTCCGCTAACATCAAGGCGGTGACCCGATCCTGTAGGTTCATGCTCTACAACATTTTAGAGTACGACCCTGCCTTACACAGGAAGCGGCACAGGTCCTAATCCAGGCACTTGTCATCTCCCGTCTGGATTACTGCAACTTGCTGTTGGCTGGGCTCCCTGCCTGTGCCATTAAACCCCTACAACTCATCCAGAATGCCGCAGCCCGTCTGGTGTTCAACCTTCCCAAGTTCTCTCACGTCACCCCGCTCCTCCGCACACTCCACTGGCTTCCAGTTGAAGCTCGCATCTGCTACAAGACCATGGTGCTTGCCTACGGAGCTGTGAGGGGAACGGCACCTCCATACCTTAAAAAAAAAAAAAAAAAAAAAAATTGATTGATACCTTCAGGCTCTGATCAGTCCCTACACCCAAACGAGGGCATTGCATTCATCCACCTCTGGCCTGCTGGCTCCCCTACCTCTGCGGAAGCATAGTTCCTGCTCAGCCCAGTCAAAACTGTTTGCTGCTCTGGCACCCCAATGGTGGAACAAGCTCCCTCACGACGCCAGGACAGCGGAGTCACTAACCACCTTCCGGAGACATTTGAAACCCCACCTCTTTAAGGAATACCTGGGATAGGATAAAGTAATCCTTCTACCCCCCCCTTACCCCAACCCCCCCCACTACTTGTAAAGTGGTTATCCCACTGGCTATAAGGTGAATGCACCAATTTGTAAGTCGCTCTGGATAAGAGCGTCTGCTAAATGACGTAAATGTAAATGTAAATGTAAGTTAAAGCTTGGTCGCAAATGGATCTTCCAAATGGACAATGACCCCAAGCATACTTCCAAAGTTGTGGCAAAATGGCTTAAAGACAACAATGTCAAGGTATTGGAGTGGCCATCACAAAGCCCTGACCTCAATCCTATAGAATATTTGTGAGCAGAACTGAAAAAGGGTGTGCGAGCAAGGAGGCCTACAAACCTGACTCAGTTACACCAGCTCTGTCAGGAGGAATGGGCCAAAATTCACCCAACTTACTGTGGGAAGCTTGTGAAAGGCTACCCGAAACGTTTGACCCAAGTTAAACAATTTAAAGGCAATGCTACCAAATACTAATTGAGTGTATGTAGATTTCTGACCCACTGGGAATGTGATGAAAGAAATAAAAGCTGAAATAAATAATTATCTCTACTATTATTCGGACATTTCACATTCTTTAAATAAAGTGGTGATCCTAACTGACCTAAAACAATGATTTTTTACTAGGATTCAACGTCAGGAATTGTGAAATACTGAGTTTAAATGTATTTGGCTAAGGTGTATGTAAACTTCTGACTTCAACTGTAGGTGTTCCTCTTGTCCAGATGGGATAGGAGGAGGATGGAGTGTAAATCCAGTTTTGTCTAAAAGGGATACAGCTTTTGTCAAAAATTGACTTTTCATAGCAGTTTAGGATAATTACCATAGCAGATTAGGAGGAGTAGGTTAAGGTTAGTAAAAGAGTTAGGATTAGCTAAAATGCACCAACAAAATACATCTACTTTTGACGTCAATTTAATTCCATGGTGAAATGTGTCTGATTTGCATACTAGTAACATGATTAATTAATTAACATTTCTGTATTGATTGTTTAACTGCTGGGACACTTACCTGTTCATTCTGAGTGAAAATTTTAAAATCCCACCTGGTGTAAATATTTTTGTATGCATTCACATAAATGTAAATAGAAACGCTTAGGGCTTATTTTGGCGAGAGTGAGCCCTGTCGCTTCACCTCCTCTCTGCCTTAGACCTGCTTGCAACCAAAGTCTTTCAAGATACGTTTGGTTGGTATTGTCATTGGAACAACTTAGGCCTTTTTGAACAGACTAAGGGCAGTTAATCTATTTTAGAAGCAATCTGTACAATAGAAATAAAGTATTTCCTTGTTTACCACTGCAAATCTACTTTGGCAATTTACCCGAACACTTTGTATGAATGGAAACTAATGTTGGTTGCTCTTAAGGAAATTGTGAACGTCATGGATACATTAGAACTAGTAGATATACGGAGGCTTAAATATACTGATCTAGTGAGATATACATAGCGGAGACTGAATCAAGCTAGTCGTCTTGACTTCTTTCTTATCTCATTCTCGTTGGCACCAAAAGTTTAAAAAAGTGTTGATAGGGGACAGAATGCGGTCGGACCATCATATAATTGGCATATACATTACTCTTACTGAATTTCTACGTGGGCGAGGATATTGGAAATTTTATCAAAGCCTATTGGATGATACTTTATTTATAATTAGAACAAAGGAATTTATAACTGACTTTTTCCGACATAACATAGGTACAGCAAATCCCCTTATTGTATGGGACACCTTTAAATGTGCCTTTAGAGGCCATGCAATTCAGTACTCATCTCGAAAACAAAAGCAATTTAGGTCAAAAGAGTTTATACTAACAAAGGAAATAGAAAGTCTAACAGAACAGATAGATGGCAATAAAAACTGTAACATAGAGGAACAGAATAAATTAGAAGAAAAACAAAAAGAAATGCAGAAACTTATTCAAGAAAGATCAAGTGTAATATATTATACAAATAAAGCAAACTGGATGGAATATGGGGAAAAATGCACAAAATTCTTTTTTAATCTTCAACATAGGAATGCTACCAAAAAGAACTTAATGAAACTGGTTACAATTGACGGAGTCACCCATGATTCACCAAATTATATTTTGAAGGAGTAAACAAAGTACTTTAAGCATATGTTTTCTTTTCAGTCGCCTCCATCTCCTCTAACTGAAGCTAATTGTAGTGATTTTTTTTCTATTGATAATGTCAAATTAACAGCCATACAGAAAGACTCATGTGAAGGTGAAATTACAGAGGAGGAACTTCTGGATGCAATTAAAGACTTTAAGTCTGGGAAAACTCCAGGGTTGGATGGCATACCAGTCGAGGTATACCAAACCTTTTTTGATATACTAAGAGGACTGTTATTAGCATGTTTTAACCACTCCTATGTAAATGGTAGACTATCTGACACTCAAGAAGAAGGTCTGATCTCATTATTACTGAAACAGGATACAAGTGGAAAATATAAAGATCCAGTCCATTAAAAAAATTGGAGGCCCCTTACACTTCAGTGTTGTGATGCAAAAATTCTAGCAAAATGTATAGCGCATAGAATAAAAAGGTATTGTCGGATATTATTCATTCTAATCAGACAGGTTTTTTACATGGAAGATACATTGGAGATAATATAAGGCAAGTATAGGAAACAATAGAATACTATGGAAAATATGGGAAACCAGGCCTGCTATTCATAGCAGACTTCGAAAAGGCATTTGATAAAGTACGACAGGGGTTTATATATAAATGCCTGGAGCATTTCAATTTTGGAGAATCTCTTATAAAATGGGTCAGAATCATGTATAGTAACCCTAGGTGTAAAATAATAAATAATGGCTATTTCTCAGAAAGTTTTAAACTGTCAAGAGGAGTGAAACAAGGTTGTCCACTATCGGCATATCTATTTATTATGGCCATCGAGATGTTAGCTATTCAAATCAGATCCAATAATAATATCAGAGGATTAGAAATCCAGGGCTTAAAAACAAAGGTGTCATTGTATGCTGATGATTCATGTTTTCTTTTAAATCCACAACTAGAATCCCTCCACAGCCTCATAGAGGATCTAGATACATTTTCTAACCTCTCTGGACTACAACGAAATTATGACAAATGCACTATATTACGTATTGGATCAATAAAAAATACAATTTTTACATGACCATGTAGTTTACCAATAAAATGGTCTGATGGTGATGTGGATATACTCGGAATACATATCCCAAAGGAAATAAATGATCTCACTTCAATAAATGTTAATAGAAAGTTAGCAAAAATAGATAAGATCTTACTACCATGGAAAGGAAAATACCTGTCAATTTGTGGAAAAATCACCCTGATTAACTCTTTAGTATTATCCCAGTTTACCTATTTGCTTATGGTCTTGCCTACACCTAGCGAACAGTTTTTTAAATTATATGTGAAAAAAATATTCAATTTTATTTGGAACGGCAAGCCAGACAAAATTAAAAGGGCCTATTTATATAATGAATATGAATTCGGAGGACAGAAATTATTAAATATTAAAGCATTAGACCTATCACTAAAAGCTTCAGTCATACAAAAGTTATACTTAAATCCGAACTGGTTCTCAAGCAAATTAGTAAGATTGTCTCACCCAATGTTCAAGAAAGGCCTTTTTCCCTTTATTCAGATTACAACAACTCATTATCAGTTATTTGAAAAGGAAATAATCTCCCAAATATCACTATATCTAAAACAAGCCATAGAAAGTTGGTTGCAATTTCAATTTAATCCTCCAGAAACGACAGAACAAATAATGCAACAAATATTGTGCTTAAATTCAAATATACTAATTGACAAAAAACCTTTATTTTTTGACAGAATGTTTAAAAAAGATATAATCTTCGTAAATGATATCATCGGTAGGACTGGTGGAGTTATGTCGCACATGCAGCTAACAAAAACATATGGAAATGTCTGCTCTACCCAAAATTACAACCAAATAATTGCAGCCTTACCGCAAAAGTGGAAGAGGAAAGTGGAAGGGGGAGAAAGTAAGGAACTTGTCTGTCGGCCTTGCATTAAAGAACATAATTGGTTAAGGAAAACTGTGATTAAAAAAAAGTATATCAGTTTCACTTAAGGACCAAAGGATTGACAGCCGTCCCATATAGATTGCAAAATAGTTGGGAAGAGGTTGACGTATCGATCCCATGGCATAGTGTTTATGAACTGACATGCAAAACGAAAATTAGAATCTTTCAATTTAAATTATTATATAAAATTCTTGCTACCAATAGAATGTTATTTATATGGGGGATACAATCTTCCCAGCTCTGCAAATTTTGCTGCGAAGAGACAGAATCATTAGATCATTTGTTATGGTTCTGTCCATTTGTAGCTTGTTTTTGGACACAGGTCCAGGAATGGCTAAAGGATTGCAATATTTACCTGGAGCTAACCCTGCAGATAGCATTACTGGGTGATCTGAAAAGTCATAGTCAATCGATCAATAATATAATAATACTTCTAGCAAAAAAATATATTTTTAATTCACAATCTGTAGAAGCAATGAGAATAGAACGGTTCAGAACTTTTGTAAAACATCACAGTACGGTAGAAATATACAGTGGGGAGAACAAGTATTTGATACACTGCCGATTTTGCAGGTTTTCCTACTTACAAAGCATGTAGAGGTCTGTACTTTTTATCATAGGTACACTTTAACTGTGAGAGACAGAATCTAAAACAAAAATCCAGAAAGTCACATTGTATGATTTTAAAGTAATTAATTTGCATTTTATTGCATGACATAAGTATTTGATACATCAGAAAAGCAGAACTTAATATTTGGTACAGAAACCTTTGTTTGCAATTACAGAGATCATACGTTTCCTGTAGGTCTTGACCAGGTTTGCACACACTGCAGCAGGGATTTTGGCCCACTCCTACCATACAGACCTTCTCCAGATCCTTCAGGTTTCGGGGCTGTCGCTGGGCAATACGGACTTTCAGCTCCCTCCAAAGATTTTCTATTGGGTTCAGGTCTGGAGACTGGCTAGGCCACTCCAGGACCTTGAGATGCTTCTTACGGAGCCACTCCTTAGTTGCCCTGGCTGTGTGTTTCGGGTCGTTGTCATGCTGGAAGACCCAGCCACGACCCATCTTCAATGCTCTTACTGAGGGAAGGAAGTTGTTGGCCAAGATCTCGCGATACATGGCCCCATCCATCCTCCCCTCAATACGGTGCAGTCGTCCTGTCCCCTTTGCAGATAAGCATCCCCAAAGAATGATGTTTCCACATCCATGCTTCACGGTTGGGATGGTGTTCTTGGGGTTGTACTCATCCTTCTTCTTCCTCCAAACACGGCGAGTGGAGTTTAGACCAAAAAGCTCTCTTTTTGTCTCATCAGACCACATGACCTTCTCCCATTCCTCCTCTGGATCATCCAGATGGTCATTGGCAAACTTCAGACGGGCCTGGACATGGGCTGGCTTGAGCAGGGGGACCTTGCGTGCGCTGCAGGATTTTAATCCATGACGGCGTAGTGTGTTACTAATGGTTTTCTTTGAGACTGTGGTCCCAGCTCTCTTCAGGTCATTGACCAGGTTCTGCCGTGTAGTTCTGGGCTGATCCCTCACCTTCCTCATGATCATTGATGCCCCACGAGGTGAGATCTTGCATGGAGCCCCAGGCCGAGGGAGATTGACAGTTATTTTGTGTTTCTTCCATTTGCGAATAATCGCACCAACTGTTGTCACCTTCTCACCAAGCTGCTTGGCGATGGTCTTGATTTTTGTTTTAGATTCCGTCTCTCACAGTTGAAGTGTACCTATGATAAAAATTACAGACCTCTACATGCTTTGTAAGTAGAAAAACCTGCAAAATTGGTAGTGTATCAAATACTTGTTCTCCCCACTGTATATGGCAAATAGAAATCCAATATGGATGGTGTTAAGAGATAGGATGGGAGGGGTTGAATGGAGCTGAAGGATGGGACTAATAACAAATAACAACAAATAATAACAAAATAACTAATAATGTAAGCATACTGTGTCCATAATAAGTATATAGGTTGTATGTTGGGAGCTTTTGGGAAAGAGCACAATTAGAAAGATATGGCATATAGAAGCAAACCGGATGGACATCATGAAAATGATCGGAGAGGTTGAGAGTAGAAGAAGTTCAGGAGCAAAAACTAATAAAATAGAATTATTGTAAAATTGACTGTGTCCATAAGGTGTAGATAGTAAGTATAGGCTGGAAGTAGAGGCCTGGGCATTGTTGTTCACTAATTTACCCCAAGTAGGGAATGGATGGCGTGGTTGAAAAGTAATAAAGGGGAGTATATACATACAGTGAGGGAAAATAGTATTTGATCCCCTGCTGATTTTGTACGTTTGCCCACTGACAAATAAATTATCAGTCTATAATTTTAATGGTAGGTTTATTTGAACAGTGAGAGACAGAATAACAACAACAAAATTCAGAAAAACGCATGTCAAAAATGTTATAAATTGATTTGCATTTTTAATGAGGAAAATAAGTATTTGACCCCCTCTCAATCAGAAAGATTTCTGGCTCCCAGGTGACTTTTATACAGTTAACGAGCTGAGATTAGGAGCACACTCTTAAAAGGAGTGCTTAATCTCAGTTTGTTACCTGCATAAAAGACACCTGTCCACAGAAGCAATCAATTAATCAGATTCCAAACATTCCACCATGGCCAAGACCAAAGAGCTCTCCAAGGATGTCAGGGACAAGATTGTAGACCTACACAAGGCTGGAATGGGCTACAAGACCATCGCCAAGCAGCTTGGTGAGAAGGTGACAACAGTTGGTGCGATTATTCGCAAATGGAAGAAACACAAAATAACTGTCAATCTCCCTCGGCCTGGGGCTCCATGCAAGATCTCACCTCGTGGAGTTGCAATGATAATGAGAATGGTGAGGAATCAGCCCAGAACTACACGGGAGGATCTTGTCAATGATCTCAAGGCAGCTGGGACCATAGTCACCAAGAAAACAATTGGTAACACATTACGCCGTGAAGGACTGAAATCCTGCAGCGCCCGCAAGGTCCCCCTGCTCAAGAAAGCACATATACAGGCCTGTCTGAAGTTTGCCAATGAACATCTGAATGATTCAGAGGAGAACTGGGTGAAAGTGTTGTGGTCAGACGAGACCAAAATCGAGCTCTTTGGCATCAACTCAACTCGCCGTGTTTGGAGGAGGAGGAATGCTGCCTATGACCCCAAGAACACCATCCCCACCGTCAAACATGAAGGTGGAAACATTATGCTTTGGGGGTGTTTTTCTGCTAAGGGGACAG
>NC_059215.1:15089924-15094924 GCF_020615455.1 Coregonus clupeaformis | reverse complement strand
AAGACAATGGCATGGTACTGCGTGTTGTTTTCCAGCGTGTGTGTATGTTTACGTGCGTGTGTGTTTACGTGCGTGTGCTTGTATGTTACCGTGCTTGTGTGTGTGCATGTGTGCGTATGTGTGTGCTTCCGTGTGTGTTTACGAGCCTGTGCGTGTGAGTGTTCCTACGTGTGCATGTGTCTATGTGTGGGAGAGGTCATGTCTATTTCTGCTCTCTTAAGGAGGGGAAGTGTGTTGATGGACGGGACACACCGTGCTGCTTTCAGATAGTCAACTTTACACTCTACTGAAATTGACACTGAGTGGCAATTCCGTATCCCAGTTGACTCGCATCACAGACTGTCCTCTCTCTCTGTCTTTCTCACCAACTGTCTCAACAGTCAACTGTCAACCGTCTGTGTGTATATTTAAAACTGCAGATAATCTCTCGGGGAGTGGCTCATCACTCACATGATCAGCTGACCAGGGGGGAGGGTGTGTCCCACAGGTCACTTTCCCAGGATGCATCTCACCTCTCCTCTATCTCCCGGCCACAGATTATTCCACATCTCTGTAACCTTCCTGTCCTGTAATCTGAACCGTCATACTTTCATAACGACTTGGACAGAATGGCCGGAATGGACAGAATGGACGCAGGCAGAGGAAGTGGTGCTATTTTGGAGCTGTTTCGAATCTGCTTCATACATTTGTGGGAAAAGGTTAAAGGTGACGAACACAACACTGATTAACAGTCTAGAATAGTAGGAGAGCTGAGTCAGCAGATATGGTGTGTGTGTGTGTGTGTGTGTGTGCTTCATGTGTGTGTTTCTGTGTGTGCTTCATGTGTACTCAGTCCTGGAATCAGACTCTTTAGATCAGGGATGGGCGACTTTGATGGGGGCCCCAAAAACAAAATCTGAACTCATAATGAGGGGCCGCAGTGGCTCTGGGGTCTGTGTACCCAAACATGCAGTCAGAGCCGGCCCTAGCCTTTTAGGGGCCCTAAAAGGGGGGCCCTTCTTGACAGCGGAGAGACATTTCAGCTTTAAAGCACGTTTCCTGCAATTCTATACATTTTGCCACATGGTAGAGATAAATAGTTTCAGTTTTGAACACGATGGTGAGAGTGACTAACAAAATTAATGGGGGCCCCCACAGTCGGTAATTTGACCATGATTACTACAAGTTTAGATAGCTGGCTAGACTAATTTACATTTCTGAATAATGTTAGCTGACACGGCCTAATTAACTCTCAACATTGAGACCCGGACTGAGTTCCTGCTTTAGATATTTCCCTGTGACAGACAGAGATGAAGGCCTGTCTAAAACCTTTAGATAGTTAGTCTGATGTTCCTGTAGAGGAAGACAGTTAGAGATCTAAATTACAGTGGCTGAAAATAGCATCGACGTGGAGTTACTCATTAGCTAATGTGACGATGAGAGACTGGTGTTAGATACATCCTGTCATTGCTACTGGAGATCACATAATTAATCTACTGGTTATAGCTGGAACTGTCTCAACCACACCACTGGAGGTTAGTGCCGTTCAAGATTAGGGAGGACACATTTTTTTTTAGTGAGCATGGCCTTACAGCATACTGGATGACACTCATTCATATTCCATTCACCCAGTTCAACGTAACATCGATAGGTTTAGGCTAATACATGATACTCAAACGTTCCCTGTACCCATCATGAGGTGGCTGCAACCTAGCCTACAAATTAAACATTATAATGCAGGTGTCCAGAAAATCACATTGTATGATTTTTAAGTAATTCATTTGCATTTTATTGCAAATTAAGAGTATATATTATACTATATTATATATATATATATATATATATATATATATATATATATATATATATATATATATGATATCAGCTCACTGATTACAGCCAGCAGCAGTTTTTCTAGGTCCTTCTTTGCAGCAACTGATCATGTGTAAAGATACAACTAGAAGCTGCAGGACTTGCTTTGTGGAGAGTGGTGTCAAAAAAAAGCAAAGCATCTCTTTATCACGGACAGACCTCTTGCATCTTTACTACCATTGAATTGATCTGTTTTGACCATGACAGTTTACAGTCTAAGATAACACCAAGTAAATTAGTCTCCTCAACTTGTTCAACAGCCACACCATTCATTACCAGATTCAACTGAGGTCTAGAACTTAGGGAATGATTTGTATCAAATGCAATTCTTTGTTTATGTTACCCTTATTTTACCAGGTAAGTTGACTGAGAATACATTCTCATTTACAGCAACGACCTGGGGAATAGTTACAGTGTCAGAAGGTGCTGTGTGTAGATGTGGTGCAGGAAATCAAGCGCAGGACGCAGAAGCTCAGTCCAACAGACTTTAGTGAACAAACACTCCAAAATGATCCAAAAAGAGCCAAGAGGCCAGCGATTACGCACACAGGCGTAAACCACACATGAAATAATTACGCGCACAACAAGTGCGAAAACTTCTCCAAAACAGAGGAGGAACGAAACACAGTCAAAGAGACAGTAAGCGAAATCACACATGCCACATGACAAACAAAACGAGAACTTATAGGACACACTAATGAACGCTAAATGATAACAGGTGTACAACATAAAGACAAAACCAAACGAACATCGAAACATACAACGGTGGCAGCTAGTACTACGGGGACGACGACCGCCGAAGCCTGCCCGAGCAAGGAAGAGAGGCAGCCTCGGCCGAAACCGTGACATACAGGTGAGAGGAGGGGGAATGAATGAGCCAATTAGAATCTAGGGATGATTAGGTGGCCATGATGGAATGAGGGCCAGATTGGGAATTTCGCCAGGACACCGGGGTTAACACCCCTACTCTTACGATAAGTGCCATAGGATATTTAGTGACCACAGAGAGTCAGGACACCCGTTTAATGTCCCAACCGAAAGACAGCACCCTACACAGGGTAAAGTCCCCAATCACTGCCCTGGGGCATTGGGATTTTTATTTTTATTTTTTTTGACCAGAGGAAAGAGTGCTTCCTACTGCCCCCTCCAACACCACTTCCAGCAGCATCTGATCTCCCATCTGGGGACCGACCAGGACCAACCCTGCTTAGCTTCAGAGGAAAGGCAGCAGTGGGATGCAGGTATGCTGCTGGCATACAACCCTGTTTTAGTTTTAGAGATGGTAAGGACTAGTTTATTACTATCCACCCATTCAACAACTGACTGCAACTCTTTGTCTAGGGTTGCAGTGATTTCACTAGCTGTGGTAGCTGACGTGTATGTTGAATCATCACATGGACACACAGGCTTTACTTAAGGTTAATGGCAGGTCATTAGTAAAAACTGAAAAGAGTAGAGGGCCAAGAGAGCTCCCATGTGGTACGCCACGCATTACACGTTTTACGTTAGAGAAGCTTCCATTAAAGAAAACCCTCTGTGTTCTATTAGATAGATAGCTCTTAATCCACGATATGGCAGAGGTTGAAAAGCCATATCACAGTAATATCAAAGGCTGCACTGACATTTAACAGTACAGCTCCCACAATCTTCTTGTTGTTAATTTCCTTCAACCAATCATCAGTCATTTGTCTCAGTGCAGTACATGTTGAGTGCCCTTCTCTATAAGCATGCTGAAAGTCTGTTGTTAATTCGTTTACAGAGAAATAGCATTGTATCTGGTCAAATACATTTTTTTCCCAAAGGTTTGCTAAGAGTCGGCAATAAGCTGATTGGTCGGCTGTTAGAACCAGTAAAGAGTGCCTTACCGTTTGTCACGCCCTGACATAGAGTTGGCTAGTTGGTGAGTCAGGGTGTGAACATTCTATGTGTGGGAATTTCTATGTGGACATTCTATGTCATTACATTTCTATGTTGGCCGGGTGTGGTTCCCAATCAGAGGCAGCTGTCGATCGTTGTCTCTGATTTTTGGATCATACTTAGGTAGCCATGTTGCCTACCTTAGTTGTGGGATCTTGTCTTGTTTGTGTTCTGATTTGGCTTGTTGTGAGTATAGCCCATAAGACTTCACGTTACGTTGCTTTTGTTGTTTTGTCAAGTGTTTATCTTCTTTAAATAAATATGTACGCATACCACGCTGCACCTTGGTCTGACCCGTCTCTCAACGATCGTGACACCGTTCTTGGGAAGCGGAATCACTTTAGCTTCTCTTCAGGTTTCTGGACAAACACTTTAAGGCTCAGAATAAACATATGGCAAATAGGAGTGGCAATGTACAGTGGGGAGAACAAGTATTTGATACACTGCCGATTTTGCAGGTTTTCCTACTTACAAAGCATGTAGTCGTCTGTAATTTTTATCATAGGTACACTTCAACTGTGAGAGACGGAATCTAAAACAAAAATCAAGAAAATCACATTGTATGATTTTTTAATAATTAATTTGCATTTTATTGCATGACATAAGTATTTGATCACCTACCAACCAGTAAGAATTCCGGCTCTCACAGACCTGTTAGTTTTTCTTTAAGAAGCCCTCCTGTTCTCCACTCATTACCTGTGTTAACTGCACCTGTTTGAACTCGTTACCTGTATAAAAGACACCTGTCCACACACTCAATCAAACAGACTCCAACCTCTCCACAATGGCCAAGACCAGAGAGCTGTGTAAGGACATCAGGGATAAAATTGTAGACCTGCACAAGGCTGGGATGGGCTAAAGGACAATAGGCTTGGTGAGAAGGCAACAACTGTTGGCGCAATTATAAAAAAATTGAAGAAGTACAAGATGACGGTCAATCACCCTCGGTCTGGGGCTCCATGCAAGATCTCACCTTGTGGGGCATCAATGATCATGAGGAAGGTGAGGGATCAGCCCAGAACTACACGGCAGGACCTGGTCAATGACCTGAAGAGAGCTGGGACCACAGTCTCAAATAAAATCATTAGTAACACACTACGCCGTCATGGATTAAAATCCTGCAGCGCACGCAAGGTCCCCCTGCTCAATCCAGCGCATGTCCAGGCCCGTCTGAAGTTTGCCAATGACCATCTGGATGATCCAGAGGACGAATGGGAGAAGGTAATGTGGTC
>NC_059215.1:15079924-15084924 GCF_020615455.1 Coregonus clupeaformis | reverse complement strand
AGTAGCCTCATTAAGCTGAACGAAGGAAAAGCATGAGACGACCTCTTCAGTAGCCTCACTAAGCTGAACGAAGGAAAAGCATGAGACGACCTCTTCAGTAGCCTCATTAAGCTGAACGAAGAAAAAGCATGAGACGACCTCTTCAGTAGCCTCACTAAGCTGAACGAAGGAAAAGCATGAGACGACCTCTTCAGTAGCCTCACTAAGCTGAACGAAGGAAAAGCATGAGACGACCTCTTCAGTAGCTTCACTAAGCTGAATGAAGGAAAAGCATGAGACGACCTCTTCAGTAGCCTCACTAAGCTGAACGAAGGAAAAGCATGAGACAACCTCTTCAGTAGCCTCACTAAGCTGAACGAAGGAAAAGCATGAGACGACCTCTTCAGTAGCCTCACTAAGCTGAACGAAGGAAAAGCATGAGACGACCTCTTAAGTAGCTTCACTAAGCTGAACGAAGGAAAAGCATGAGACGACCTCTTCAGTAGCCTCATTAAGCTGAACGAAGGAAAAGCAGGTGACGACCTCTTCAGTAGCCTCATTAAGCTGAACGAAGGAAAAGCAGGTGACGACCTCTTCAGTAACCTCATTAAGCTGAACGAAGGAAAAGCATGAGACGACCTCTTCAGTAGCCTCATTAAGCTGAACGAAGGAAAAGCAGGTGACAGCATGGCTACAAATACAGAAGTAAAGTTGTATCTTTTTAAGTATTTTTCTCTACATCCGTTTAGTTTTTCTTCCTGTTGTTTTGAACAGGCAAGACTACTACTATCTTTAAAGATAATGATATTATTTGAGTGGTGGTCAGTGAGAATTCACCACGGCACTAGCATCATGCCGCTACCAGTCTAATTCCAATGCTATAATTGTATGTCCCAATGAAATGAGAGAGTATAGCTCTGCTGTGGCTGAATGCATCCCAAACGGCACCCTCCTATTCCCTATTGGCCGTGGTCAAAGGTAGTGCACTAGATAGGGAACAGGGTGCCATTCATGACGCGAAATCCAGTGTCTTCAGTTCACCAACTGGCCCATCTCAGACAGGCAGAATTCTGTTTGCCACAAACTATTCTGTGGTCAGCACAGCTATTTGGAAACTATTCTGTGGTCAGCACAGCTATTTGGAAAATGTTAAATACGTGAGAGAGAGGGGGGGTCGCAAACTACAGTGTGTGTGTGTGCGCGCTTGTGTGTGTGTGTGTGTATAAAGTATGCATTTATGTGGAGTGTTTAACATGTAACAAATGTGTGTTTCACTGAGTGTCTTTAACAGTGTGTGTGTGTGTGTGTGTGTGTGTGTGTGTGTGTGTGTGTGTGTGTGTGTGTGTGTGTGTGTGTGCGTGCGTGCGTGCGTGCGTGCGTGCGTGCGTGCGTGCGTGCGTGCGTGCGTGTGTGTGTGTGTGTGTGTGTGTGTAAACTATGTTGTGTGACAGAGACAGGGGCTGCATAACAGCAACACCGAAGACTTCAGGTAAAAAGGCCTGTTACTGATGCTGGATCCTCACAACAATTAGTCTTTAAATATAGACCTGGTTAATGCTCTGGAGCGTTGACCCAGGTCTGGATGGACTGCCCTGCCTCAGCCAGCCTGACCTCAGGGCTACGGCACTGGGAAGACTGGAGCGTGGACCCAGGTCTGGATGGACTGCCCTGCCTCAGCCAGCCTGACCTCAGGGCTACGGCACAGGGAAGACTGGAGCGTTGACCCAGGTCTGGATGGACTGCCCTGCCTCAGCCAGCCTGACCTCAGGGCTACGGCACTGGGAAGACTGGAGCGTTGACCCAGGTCTGGATGGACTGCCCTGCCTCAGCCAGCCTGACCTCAGGGCTACGGCACTGGGAAGACTGGAGCGTTGACCCAGGTCTGGATGGACTGCCCTGCCTCAGCCAGCCTGACCTCAGGGGCTACGGCACTGGGAAGACTGGAGCGTTGACCCAGGTCTGGATGGACTGCCCTGCCTCAGCCAGCCTGACCTCAGGGCTACAGCACTGGGAAGACTGGAGCGTTGACCCAGGTCTGGATGGACTGCCCTGCCTCAGCCAGCCTGACCTCAGGGCTACAGCACTGGGAAGACTGGAGCGTGGACCCAGGTCTGGATGGACTGCCCTGCCTCAGCCAGCCTGACCTCAGGGCTACAGCACTGGGAAGACTGGAGCGTTGACCCAGGTCTGGATGGACTGCCCTGCCTCAGCCAGCCTGACCTCAGGGCTACAGCACTGGGAAGACTGGAGCGTGGACCCAGGTCTGGATGGACTTGCCTGCCTCAGCCAGCCTGACCTCAGGGCTACAGCACTGGGAAGACTGGAGCGTGGACCCAGGTCTGGATGGACTGCCCTGCCTCAGCCAGCCTGACCTCAGGGCTACAGCACTGGGAAGACTGGAGCGTGGACCCAGGTCTGGATGGACTGCCCTGCCTCAGCCAGCCTGACCTCAGGGCTACAGCACTGGGAAGACTGGAGCGTGGACCCAGGTCTGGATGGACTGCCCTGCCTCAGCCAGCCTGACCTCAGGGCTACAGCACTGGGAAGACTGGAGCGTTGACCCAGGTCTGGATGGACTGCCCTGCCTCAGCCAGCCTGACCTCAGGGCTACAGCACTGGGAAGACTGGAGCGTGGACCCAGGTCTGGATGGACTGCCCTGCAACAGCCAGCCTGACCTCAGGGCTACGGCACTGGGAAGACTGGAGCGTTGACCCAGGTCTGGATGGACTGCCCTGCCTCATCCAGCCTGACCTCAGGGCTACAGCACTGGGAAGACTGGAGCCTGACCTCAGGGCTACGGCACTGGGAAGACTGGAGCCTGACCTCAGGGCTACGGCACTGGGAAGACTGGAGCCTGACCTCAGGGCTACGGCACTGGGAAGACTGGAGCCTGACCTCAGGGCTACAGCACTGGGAAGACTGGAGCGTGGACCCAGGTCTGGATGGACTGCCCTGCCTCAGCCAGCCTGACCTCAGGGCTACAGCACTGGGAAGACTGGAGCGTGGACCCAGGTCTGGATGGACTGCCCTGCCTCAGCCAGCCTGACCTCAGGGCTACAGCACTGGGAAGACTGGAGCGTTGACCCAGGTCTGGATGGACTGCCCTGCCTCAGCCAGCCTGACCTCAGGGCTACAGCACTGGGAAGACTGGAGCGTGGACCCAGGTCTGGATGGACTGCACTGCCTCAGCCAGCCTGACCTCAGGGCTACGGCACTGGGAAGACTGGAGCGTTGACCCAGGTCTGGATGGACTGCCCTGCCTCAGCCAGCCTGACCTCAGGGCTACAGCACTGGGAAGACTGGAGCCTGACCTCAGGGCTACGGCACTGGGAAGACTGGAGCCTGACCTCAGGGCTACGGCACTGGGAAGACTGGAGCCTGACCTCAGGGCTACGGCACTGGGAAGACTGGAGCCTGACCTCAGGGCTACGGCACTGGGAAGACTGGAGCCTGACCTCAGGGCTACAGCACTGGGAAGACTGGAGCGTTGACCCAGGTCTGGATGGAGACTGCCCTGCCTCAGCCAGCCTGACCTCAGGGCTACAGCACTGGGAAGACTGGAGCGTGGACCCAGGTCTGGATGGACTGCCCTGCCTCAGCCAGCCTGACCTCAGGGGCTACAGCACTGGGAAGACTGGAGCGTTGACCCAGGTCTGGATGGACTGCCCTGCCTCAGCCAGCCTGACCTCAGGGCTACAGCACTGGGAAGACTGGAGCGTGGACCCAGGTCTGGATGGACTGCACTGCCTCAGCCAGCCTGACCTCAGGGCTACGGCACTGGGAAGACTGGAGCGTTGACCCAGGTCTGGATGGACTGCCCTGCCTCAGCCAGCCTGACCTCAGGGCTACAGCACTGGGAAGACTGGAGCCTGACCTCAGGGCTCACGGCACTGGGAAGACTGCAGCCTGACCTCAGGGCTACGGCACTGGGAAGACTGGAGCCTGACCTCAGGGCTACGGCACTGGGAAGACTGGAGCCTGACCTCAGGGCTACGGCACTGGGAAGACTGGAGCCTGACCTCAGGGCTACGGCACTGGGAAGACTGGAGCCTGACCTCAGGGCTACGGCACTGGGAAGACTGGAGCCTGACCTCAGGGCTACAGCACTGGGAAGACTGGAGCGTTGACCCAGGTCTGGATGGACTGGCCTGCCTCAGCCAGCCTGACCTCAGGGCTACAGCACTGGGAAGACTGGAGCGTGGACCCAGGTCTGGATGGACTGCCCTGCCTCAGCCAGCCTGACCTCAGGGCTACAGCACTGGGAAGACTGGAGCGTTGGACCCAGGTCTGGATGGACTGCCCTGCCTCAGCCAGCCTGACCTCAGGGCTACGGCACTGGGAAGACTGGAGCGTTGACCCAGGTCTGGATGGACTGCCCTGCCTCAGCCAGCCTGACCTCAGGGCTACAGCACTGGGAAGACTGGAGCGTGACCCAGGTCTGGATGGAAGACTGCGCAGAGCCTGACCTCAGGGCTACGGCACTGGGAAGACTGGAGCTTGACCTCAGGTCTGGCTGGACTGGAGACGGAGCCTGACCTCAGGGCTACAGCACTGGGAAGACTGGAGCCTGACCTCAGGGCTACGGCACTGGGAAGACTGGAGCCTGACCTCAGGGCTACGGCACTGGGAAGACTGGAGCCTGACCTCAGGGCTACGGCACTGGGAAGACTGGAGCCTGACCTCAGGGCTACAGCACTGGGAAGACTGGAGCCTGGACCCAGGGCTACGGCACTGGGAAGACTGGAGCCTGACCTCAGGGCTACGGCACTGGGAAGACTGGAGGGGACCGGCTGGAATGAGCCTGACCTCAGGGCTACAGCACTGGGAAGACTGGAGCCTGACCTCAGGGCTGGACGGACTGGGAAGACTGCCTCAGCAGCCTGACCTCAGGGCTACAGCACTGGGAAGACTGGAGCGTGGACCCAGGTCTGGATGGACTGCCCTGCCTCAGCCAGCCTGACCTCAGGGCTACAGCACTGGGAAGACTGGAGCCTGACCTCAGGGCTACGGCACTGGGAAG
>NC_059215.1:15052424-15074924 GCF_020615455.1 Coregonus clupeaformis | reverse complement strand
GCCTCCAACACTCTACTCAGCAAATTGGATGTAGTCTATCACAGTGCCATCCGTTTTGTCTCCAAAGCCCCATACACTACCCACCACTGTGACCTGTACGCTCTTGTTGGCTGGTCCTCACTACATGTTCGTCGTCAAACCCACTGGCTCCAGGCCATCTATAAATCACTGCTAGGCAAATCCCCGCCTTATCTTAGCTCATTGGTCACCATAGCAGCACCCACCCGTAGTCTGCGCTCCAGCAGGTATATCTCACTGGTCATTCCCAAAGCCAACACCTCCTTTGGCCGCCATTCCTTCCAGTTCTCTGCTGCCAATGACTGGAACGAATTGCAAAAATCTCTGAAGCTGGAGACTCTTATCTCCCTCAATAACTTTAAGCATCAGTTGTCAGAGCACCTTACCGATCACTGCACCTGTACACAGCCCATCTGAAATTAGCCCACCCAACTACCTCATCCCTATATTGCTATTTAATTTCCTCTTTTGCACCCCAGTATCTCTATTTGCACATAATCTCTTGCACATCTAGCATTCCAGTGTTAATACTATTGTAATTATTCTGCACTATAGCCTATTTATTGCCTTACCTCCATAACTTGCTACATTTGCACACATTGTATATATATTTTCTGTTGTATTTCTGACTTTATGTTTTTTTTTTACCCCATATGTAACTCTGTGTTGTTTTTGTTGCACTACTTTGCTTTGTCTTGGCCAGGTCGCAGTTGTAAATGAGAACCTGTTCTCAACTGGCTTACCTGGTTAAATAAAGGTGAAATAAAAATAAAAAAATATATAAAAAAAGAAACACATATACACACACACTGCTATAGAAACACACATACACACACACTGCTATAGAAACACACACACACACACACACTGCTATAGAAACACATATACACACACACTGCTATAGAAACACATATACACACACACTGCTATAAAAACACACGTACACACACACTGCTATAGAAACACACGTACACACACACTGCTATAGAAACACACACATACACACACACTGCTATAGAAACACACACACACACACACTGCTATAGAAACACATGTACACACACTGCTATAGAAACACACATACACACACACTGCTATAGAAACACACGTACACACACACTGCTATAGAAACACATGTACACACACTGCTATAGAAACACACATACACACACACTGCTATAGAAACACACACACACACACTGCTATAGAAACACACACACACACACTGCTATAGAAACACACATACACACACACTGCTATAAAACACACACATACACACACTGCTATAGAAACACACACACACACACACACTGCTATAAAACACACACACACACACACACTGCTATAGAAACACACACATACACACACACTGCTATAGAAACACACACATACACACACACTGCTATAGAAACACACACACACATACACACACTGCTATAGAAACACACACATACACACACACTGCTATAGAAACACACATACACACACTGCTATAGAAACACACGTACACACACACACTGCTATAGAAACACATGTACACACACACACTGCTATAGAAACACACACATACACACACACTGCTATAGAAACACACACACACACACACTGCTATAGAAACACATGTACACACACACTGCTATAGAAACACACATACACACACACACACTGCTATAAAACACACGTACACACACACTGCTATAGAAACACACGTACACACACACTGCTATAGAAACACACATACACACACACTGCTATAGAAACACACGTACACACACACTGCTATAGAAACACACATACACACACTGCTATAGAAACACACGTACACACACACTGCTATAGAAACACACATACACACACACTGCTATAGAAACACATATACACACACACTGCTATAGAAACACACACACACACACACACTGCTATAGAAACACACACGTACACACACACTGCTATAGAAACACACATACACACACACTGCTATAGAAACACATGTACACACACTTATATAAAACACACATACACACACACACTGCTATAGAAACACACACATACACACACACTGCTATAGAAACACACATACACACACACTGCTATAAAACACACACACACACACACTGCTATAGAAACACACACACACACACACTGCTATAAAACACACACACACACACACTGCTATAGAAACACACACACACACACACTGCTATAGAAACACAAGTACACACACACACTGCTATAGAAACACACACACACACACACACTGCTATAGAAACACATATACACACACACTGCTATAGAAACACACATACACACACACTGCTATAGAAACACACATACACACACACTGCTATAGAAACACACACACACACACACTGCTATAGAAACACACACACACACACACACACTGCTATAGAAACACACATACACACACACTGCTATAGAAACACATATACACACACACTGCTATAGAAACACATATACACACACACTGCTATAGAAACACACATACACACACACTGCTATAGAAACACATGTACACACACTGCTATAAAACACACGTACACACACACACTGCTATAGAAACACACACATAACACACACACTGCTATAGAAACACACATACACACACACTGCTATAAAAACACACACACACACACACTGCTATAGAAACACACACACACACACACACTGCTATAGAAACACATATACACACACACTGCTATAGAAACACACATACACACACACTGCTATAGAAACACACATACACACACACTGCTATAGAAACACACACACACACACACACTGCTATAGAAACACATATACACACACACACTGCTATAGAAACACACATACACACACACACTGCTATAGAAACACACATACACACACACACTGCTATAGAAACACACACATACACACACACTGCTATAGAAACACACACATACACACACACTGCTATAGAAACACACACACACATACACACACTGCTATAGAAACACACACATACACACACACTGCTATAGAAACACACATACACACACACTGCTATAGAAACACACGTACACACACACACTGCTATAGAAACACATGTACACACACACACTGCTATAGAAACACACACATACACACACACTGCTATAGAAACACACACACACACACACTGCTATAGAAACACATGTACACACACACTGCTATAGAAACACACATACACACACACACACTGCTATAAAACACACGTACACACACACTGCTATAGAAACACACGTACACACACACTGCTATAGAAACACACATACACACACTGCTATAGAAACACACGTACACACACACTGCTATAGAAACACACATACACACACTGCTATAGAAACACACGTACACACACACTGCTATAGAAACACACATACACACACACTGCTATAGAAACACATATACACACACACTGCTATAGAAACACACACACACACACACACTGCTATAGAAACACACACACACACACACACTGATATAGAAACACACATACACACACACTGCTATAGAAACACATATACACACACACTGCTATAGAAACACATATACACACACACTGCTATAGAAACACACATACACACACACTGCTATAGAAACACATGTACACACACTGCTATAAAACACACATACACACACACACTGCTATAGAAACACACACATACACACACACTGCTATAGAAACACACATACACACACACTGCTATAAAACACACACACACACACACTGCTATAGAAACACACACACACACACACTGCTATAAAACACACACACACACACACTGCTATAGAAACACACACACACACACACTGCTATAGAAACACAAGTACACACACACACTGCTATGGAAACACACACACACACTGCTATAGAAACACATATACACACACACTGCTATAGAAACACACATACACACACACTGCTATAGAAACACACATACACACACACTGCTATAGAAACACACACACACACACACTGCTATAGAAACACACACACACACACACACTGCTATAGAAACACACATACACACACACTGCTATAGAAACACATATACACACACACTGCTATAGAAACACATATACACACACACTGCTATAGAAACACACATACACACACTGCTATAGAAACACATGTACACACACTGCTATAAAACACACGTACACACACACACTGCTATAGAAACACACACATACACACACACTGCTATAGAAACACACATACACACACACTGCTATAAAACACACACACACACACACTGCTATAGAAACACACACACACACACACACTGCTATAGAAACACATATACACACACACTGCTATAGAAACACACATACACACACACTGCTATAGAAACACACATACACACACACTGCTATAGAAACACACACACACACACACACTGCTATAGAAACACATATACACACACACACTGCTATAGAAACACACACATACACACACACTGCTATAGAAACACACACACACACACACACACTGCTATAGAAACACATATACACACACACTACTATAGAAACACACATACACACACACTGCTATAAAACACACGTACACACACACTGCTATAGAAACACACACACACACACACACTGCTATAGAAACACATATACACACACTGCTATAGAAACACACATACACACACACTGCTATAGAAACACATATACACACACACTGCTATAGAAACACACATACACACACACTGCTATAGAAACACACGTACACACACTGCTATAGAAACACACACACACACACACACTGCTATAGAAACACACACATACACACACACTGCTATAGAAACACACACACACACACACACTGCTATAGAAACACATATACACACACACTGCTATAGAAACACACATACACACACACTGCTATAGAAACACACACACACACACACACTGCTATAGAAACACATATACACACACACTGCTATAAAAACACACGTACACACACACTGCTATAGAAACACACGTACACACACACTGCTATAGAAACACACACATACACACACACTGCTATAGAAACACACACACACACACACTGCTATAGAAACACATGTACACACACTGCTATAGAAACACACATACACACACACTGCTATAGAAACACACACACACACACTGCTATAGAAACACACGTACACACACACTGCTATAGAAACACATGTACACACACTGCTATAGAAACACACATACACACACACTGCTATAGAAACACACACACACACACTGCTATAGAAACACACATACACACACACTGCTATAGAAACACATATACACACACACTGCTATAGAAACACACACACACACTGCTATAGAAACACACATACACACACACTGCTATAGAAACACACACACACACACACACTGCTATAGAAACACATATACACACACACTGCTATAGAAACACACGTACACACACACTGCTATAGAAACACATGTACACACACTGCTATAGAAACACACATACACACACACTGCTATAGAAACACACACACACACACTGCTATAGAAACACACACACACACACTGCTATAGAAACACACATACACACACACTGCTATAAAACACACACATACACACACTGCTATAGAAACACACACACACACACACTGCTATAGAAACACACACACACACACACAAAGAAACACATAAACAAAACGAAACAGGATGCACACAGAGTAGTGGTGCAAGCTTACACGTCCATATGACAAATGCATTGTAGACCAATGTAGACATGCCCTACACACCGGCCAGACAATGTAGACATGCCCTACACACCGGCCAGACAATGTAGACATGCCCTACACACCGGCCAGACAATGTACACATGCCCTACACACCGGCCAGACAATGTAGACATGCCCTACACACCGGCCAGACAATGTAGACATGCCGACACACCGGCCAGACAATGTAGACATGCCCTACACACCGGCCAGACAATGTAGACATGCCCTACACACCGGCCAGACAATGTAGACATGCCCTACACACCGGCCAGACAATGTAGACATGCCCTACACACCGGCCAGACAATGTAGACATGCCCTACACACCGGCCAGACAATGTAGACATGCCCTACACACCCGGCCAGACAATGTAGACATGCCCTACACACCGGCCAGACAATGTAGACATGCCCTACACACCGGCCAGACAATGTAGACATGCCGACACACCGGCCCGACAATGTAGACATGCCCTACACACCGGCCAGACAATGTAGACATGCCCTACACACCGGCCAGACAATGTAGACATGCCCGACACACACGGCCAGACAATGTAGACATGCCCTACACACCGGCCAGACAATGTAGACGTGCCCTACACACCCGGCCAGACAATGTAGACATGCCCCTACACACCGGCCAGACAATGTAGACATGCCCGACACACACGGCCAGACAATGTAGACATGCCCTACACACCGGCCAGACAATGTAGACATGCCCTACACACCGGCCAGACAATGTAGACATGCCCTACACACCGGCCAGACAATGTAGACATGCCCTACACACCGGCCAGACAATGTAGACATGCCCTACACACCGGCCAGACAATGTAGACATGCCCTACACACCGGCCAGACAATGTAGACATGCCCTACACACCGGCCAGACAATGTAGACATGCCCTACACACCGGCCAGACAATGTAGACATGCCCTACACACCGGCCAGACAATGTAGACATGCCCGACACACCGGCCAGACAATGTACACATGCCCTACACACCGGCCAGACAATGTAGACATGCCCTACACACCGGCCCGACAATGTAGACATGCCCTACACACCGGCCAGACAATGTAGACATGCCCTACACACCGGCGAGACAATGTAGACATGCCCGACACACCGGCCAGACAATGTAGACATGCCCGACACACCGGCCAGACAATGTAGACATGCCCTACACACCGGCCCGACAATGTAGACATGCCCTACACACCGGCCAGACAATGTACACATGCCCTACACACCGGCCAGACAATGTACACATGCCCTACACACCGGCCAGACAATGTAGACATGCCCGACACACCGGCCAGACAATGTAGACATGCCCCTACACACCGGCCAGACAATGTAGACATGCCCTACACACCGGCCAGACAATGTAGACATGCCCTACACACCGGCCAGACAATGTAGACATGCCCGACACACCGGCCAGACAATGTACACATGCCCTACACACCGGCCAGACAATGTAGACATGCCCTACACACCGGCCAGACAATGTAGACATGCCCGACACACCGGCCAGACAATGTAGACATGCCCGACACACCGGCCAGACAATGTAGACATGCCCTACACACCGGCCAGACAATGTAGACATGCCCTACACACCGGCCAGACAATGTACACATGCCCTACACACCGGCCAGACAATGTAGACATGCCCTACACACCGGCCAGACAATGTAGACATGCCCTACACACCGGCCAGACAATGTAGACATGCCCTACACACCGGCCAGACAATGTAGACATGCCCGACACACCGGCCAGACAATGTACACATGCCCCTACACACCGGCCAGACAATGTAGACATGCCCTACACACCGGCCAGACAATGTAGACATGCCCTACACACCGGCCAGACAATGTAGACATGCCCGACACACCGGCCAGACAATGTAGACATGCCCGACACACCGGCCAGACAATGTAGACATGCCCTACACACCGGCCAGACAATGTAGACATGCCCTACACACCGGCCAGACAATGTAGACATGCCCTACACACCGGCCAGACAATGTAGACATGCCCGACACACCGGCCAGACAATGTAGACATGCCCTACACACCGGCCAGACAATGTAGACATGCCCTACACACCGGCCAGACAATGTAGACATGCCCTACACACCGGCCAGACAATGTAGACATGCCCGACACACCGGCCAGACAATGTAGACATGCCCTACACACCGGCCAGACAATGTAGACATGCCCGACACACCGGCCAGACAATGTAGACATGCCGACACACCGGCCAGACAATGTAGACATGCCCTACACACACGGCCAGACAATGTAGACATGCCCTACACACACCGGCCAGACAATGTAGACATGCCGACACACACGGCCAGACAATGTAGACATGCCGACACACCGGCCAGACAATGTAGACATGCCCTACACACCGGCCAGACAATGTAGACATGCCGACACACACGGCCAGACAATGTAGACATGCCCTACACACCGGCCAGACAATGTAGACATGCCCTACACACCGGCCAGACAATGTAGACATGCGCTACACACCGGCCAGACAATGTAGACATGCCGACACACCGGCCAGACAATGTAGACATGCCGACACACCGGCCAGACAATGTAGACATGCCCTACACACCGGCCAGACAATGTAGACATGCCCTACACACCGGCCAGACAATGTACACATGCCCTACACACCGGCCAGACAATGTAGACATGCCCTACACACCGGCCAGACAATGTAGACATGCCCTACACACCGGCCAGACAATGTAGACATGCCCTACACACCGGCCAGACAATGTAGACATGCCCTACACACCGGCCAGACAATGTAGACATGCCCTACACACCGGCCAGACAATGTAGACATGCCCTACACACCGGCCAGACAATGTACACATGCCCTACACACCGGCCAGACAATGTAGACATGCCCTACACACCGGCCAGACAATGTAGACATGCCCTACACACCGGCCAGACAATGTAGACATGCCCTACACACCGGCCAGACAATGTAGACATGCCGACACACCGGCCAGACAATGTAGACATGCCGACACACCGGCCAGACAATGTAGACATGCCCTACACACCGGCCAGACAATGTACACATGCCGACACACCGGCCAGACAATGTAGACATGCCCTACACACCGGCCAGACAATGTAGACATGCCCTACACACCGGCCAGACAATGTAGACATGCCCTACACACCGGCCAGACAATGTAGACATGCCCTACACACCGGCCAGACAATGTAGACATGCCCTACACACCGGCCAGACAATGTAGACATGCCCTACACACCGGCCAGACAATGTAGACATGCCCTACACACCGGCCAGACAATGTAGACATGCCGACACACCGGCCAGACAATGTAGACATGCCGACACACCGGCCAGACAATGTAGACATGCCCTACACACCGGCCAGACAATGTACACATGCCGACACACCGGCCAGACAATGTAGACATGCCGACACACCGGCCACACACACTTCACACACTTAATTTAATTAGGTCAGAGGGACTAGGGAACGTGATGGGAGGAGGGAGGGAGGGAGGGGGGAGAGGGAGGTGGAGAGGGAGGGAGGTGGAGAGGGAGGGATTGAGGGAGGGAGGGAGGGAGGGAGGGAGGGAGGTGGAGAGGGAGGGAGGGAGGGAGGGAGGGAGGGGGGGTGGAGGAGGGAGTAACCCTAGAGCCCACATGGTTAGACAGCTGTCCCTGCTCTGTGTTTAGTATATATAGAGGGCACTATATGTTGGGGTCATGGGACACCGGTCACACCGGTCACACCTACACTACATGACCCGCAGTATGTAGATACCTGCTCGTCAAACATCTCATTCCAAAATCATGGGCATTAATATGGAGTTGGTCCCCCTTTGCTGCTACAACAGCCTCCACTCTTCTGGGAAGGCTTTCCACTAGATGTTGGAACATTGCTGCGGGGACTTGCTTCCATTCAGCCACCAAGAGCATTAGTGAGGTCCGGCACTGATGTTGGGCGATTAGGCCTGGCTCGCAGTCGGTGTTCCAATTCATCCCAAAGGCGTTTGATGGGGTTGAGGTCAGGGCTCTGGGCTCTGGGCAGGCCAGTCAAGTTCTTCCATACCGATCTCGACAAACCACTTCTGTATGGATCTTGCTTTGTGCACAAGAGCATTGTCATGCTGAAATAGGAAAGGGCCTTCCGCAAACTACTCACAAAAGGGCTTTGTTACAGACAGAAATACTCCTCAGTTTCATCAGCTGTCCGGTTGGCTGGTCTCAGACGATCACACAGGTGAAGAAGGAGGTCCTGGGCTGGCGTGGTTACACATGGTCTGCGGTTGTGAGGCTGGTTGGACTTACAGCCAAATCCTCTAAAACGACGTTGGAGGAGGCTTATGGTAGAGAAATTAACATTAAATTCTCTGGCAACAGCTCTGGTGGTCATTCCTGCAGTCAGCATACCAACTACGGTTTGCAACTGCACATGGGGACAAAGACCGTACTTTTTGGAGAAATGTCCTCTGGTCTGATGAAACAAAAATAGAACTGTTTGGCCATAATGACCATCGTTATGTTTGGAGGAAAAAGGGAGCGCTTGCAAGCCGAAGAACACCATCCCAATCGTGAAGCACGGGGTGGCAGCATCATGCTGTGGGGGTGCTTTGCTGCAGGAGGGACTGGTGCACTTCACAAAATAGATGGCATCATGAGGAAGGAAAATCATGTGGATATATTGAAGCAACATCTCAAGACATCAGTCAGGAAGTTAAAGCTTGGTCGCAAATGGTCTTCCAAATGGACAATGACCCCAAGCATACTTCCAAAGTTGTGGTAAAATGGCTTAAGGACATCAAAGACAAGGTATTGGAGTGGCCATCACAAAGCCCTGACCTCAATCCTATAGAAAATGTGTGGGCAGAACTGAAAAAGTGTGTGCGAGCAAGGAGGTCTACAAACCTGACTCAGTTACACTATCTCTGTCAGGAGGAATGGGCCAAAATTCACCCAACTTATTTTGGGAAGCTTGTGGAAGGCTACCCGAAACGTTTGACCCAAGTTAAACAATTTAAAGGCAATGCTACCAAATACTAATTGTGTGTATGTAAACTTCTGACCCATTGGGAATGTGATGAAAGAAATAAAAGCTGAAAGAAATAATGTATATATATATATTTATATACACTACCAGTCAAAAGTTTGGACTCATTCAAGGGTTTTTATTTATTTATACTATTTTCTACATTGTAGAATAATAGTGAAGACATCAAAACTATGAAATAACACATATGGAAACATGTAGTAACAAAAATAAACAAAATATATTTTATATTTGAGATTCTTCAAATAGCCACCCTTTGCCTTGATGAAACGCGGTGTGGGTGAATGGATGATCTCCGCATGTGTAGTTCCCACTGTGAAGCATGGAGGAGGAGGTGTTATGGTGTGGGGGTGCTTTGCTGGTGGCACTGTCTGTGATTTATTTAGAATTCAAGGCACACTTAACCAGCATGGCTACCACAGCATTCTGCAGTGATACGCCATCTCATCTGGTTTGGGCTCAGTGGGACTATAATTTGTTTTTCAACAGAACAATGACCCAACACACCTGTGTAAGGGCTATTTTAGCAAGAAGGAGAGTGATGGTGTGCTGCATCAGATGACCTGGCCTCCACAATCACCCGACTTCAACCCAATTGAGATGGTTTGGGATGAGTCGGACGACAGAGTGAAGGAAAAGCAGCCAACAAGTGCTAAGCATATGTGGGAACTCCTTCAAGACTGTTGGAAAATCATTCCAGGTGAAGCTGGTTGAGGGAATGCCAAGAGTGTGCAAAGCTGTCATCAAGGCAAAGGGTGGCTATTTGAAGAATCTCAAATATAAAATATATTTTGATTTGTTTAACACTTTTTTGGTTACTACATGATTCCATATGTGTTATTTTATAGTTCTGATGTCTTCACTATTATTCTACAATGTAGAACATAGTAAAAAATAAAGAAAAACCCTTGAATGAGCAGGTGTGTCCAAACTTTTGACTGGTACTGTATATATATATGCCGTCTGCTGTTTTGTGCTTCAGTGGGCTTATTGATTGATCCCTTGGGTAATGGATTTAATGAAGTCCTATTGGAGGACAACACAAGTCTTGAAAAACACGTTACACGAGAAGAGTAGGAGAAATGTGCCTCAGAAAATTGCAATTGAGAGAGTGAGACAGACAGACAGGCTGACAGACAGGCAGACAGATACACAGACAGACAGGCAGACAGACAGACAGACAGACAGACAGACAGACAGACAGGCAGAGACATAGACAGACAGACAGAGACACAGACAGACAGACAGACAGACAGACAGACAGATACACAGACAGACAAGCTGACAGGCAGGCAGACAGACAGAGAGACAGACAGACAGACAGGCTGACAGGCAGGCAGACAGACAGGCAGAGACATAGACATACATACAGACAGACAGACAGACAGACAGACAGACAGACAGACAGACAGACAGACAGACAGACAGACCCCCCTGAGACCCGCTCCAGCCCCTTTCCAGCCCCTCTATGCCACAGCAGGAAGAGAGCACATTTCTCTGCTTCACTGTTCCCCCTATTCTTCTCTCTACCCCCAAGGGACACAACTTAGAGGGAGAACAAAACAAAAAAAAACAGAAAAAAGTATCAAGCTGTTGGTTGGTTGGGGAGGAGAGAGGGAGAGAAATAAGCGGACGAGCAAGCAGGCAGGAGAAGGAGGAAATGGCTGTGGGGGGAGAGAGAGAGAGAGAGCGAGAGAGAGAGAGAGAGAGAGAGAGAGAGAGAGAGAGAGGGGGAGAGAGAGGGGGAGAGAGAGAAAGAGAGAGAGAGAGAGAGAGAGAGAGTGAGAGAGAGAGATAGAGAGAGAGAGAGAGAGAGAGAGAGAGAGAGGGAGAGAGAGAGAGAGGCGTGTGAGAGTCGGCCGGCCTGGTGCTTCCCACAGAATGGTCAGACAGAGCAGTGTGGTGCATGGAGGCCAGCTAGCGGCCCACCGTCCGTCCGTCTGTCTGTCCCGCTGTGGTCAGGCCAAGCAGGAAGTGCTGCAGTCCCCAGCTGAGCCAGGTCAAGGTTGGAGAGGGGGGGAGGAGGGGGAGGAGGGGGGAGAGCAGTTAGGGTGCACGGCCTGATAGAGACCACTGAGGAGAGAGGTGAGTTAAGAAAGGAGTGAGAGAATTATGTGCTGAGGAGCTAAATAAAGAAGGGAGTGAAAAGTGTGATAAAGGGAGATGGATGAGGTAGGATGGAAGTTGGATGAGGTAGGAAGAGAGATGGATGAGGTATGAAGGGAGTTGGATGAGGTATGAAGGGAGTTGGATGAGGTATGAAGGGAGTTGGATGAGGTAGGAAGGGAGATGGATGAGGTATGAAGGGAGTTGGATGAGGTATGAAGGGAGTTGGATGAGGTAGGAAGGGAGATGGATGAGGTATGAAGGGAGTTGGATGAGGTAGGAAGGGAATTGGATGAGGTAGGAAGGGAGTTGGATGAGGTAGGAAGGGAGATAGATGAGATAGGAAGGGAGATGGATGAGGTATGAAGGGAGTTGGATGAGGTAGGAAGGGAGATGGATGAGGTAGGAAGGGAAATGAATGAGGTAGGAAGGAAGGGAGATGGATGAGGTAGGAAGGGAGTTGGATGAGGTATGAAGGGAATTGGATGAGGTAGGAAGGGAGATGGATGAGGTATGAAGGGAGTTGGATGAGGTATGAAGGGAGTTGGATGAGGTAGGAAGGGAGATGGATGAGGTATGAAGGGAGTTGGATGAGGTAGGAAGGGAGATGGATGAGGTAGGAAGGGAGTTGGATGAGGTAGGAAGGGAGATGGATGAGGTATGAAGGGAGTTGGATGAGGTAGGAAGGGAGATGGATGAGGTAGGAAGGGAGTTGGATGAGGTAGAAAGGGAAATGAATGAGGTAGGAAGTGAGATGGATGAGGTAGGAAGGGAGTTGGATGAGGTAGGAAGGGAGATGGATGAGGTAGGAAGGGAGATGGATGAGGTAGGAAGTGAGATGGATGAGGTAGGAAGGGAGATAGATGAGGTAGGAAGTGAGATGGATGAGGTAGGAAGGGAGATGGATGAGGTAGGAAGGGAGATGGATGGATGAGGTAGGAAGGGAGGTGGATGAGGTAGGAAGGGAGATGGATGAGGTAGGAAGGGAGATGGATGAGGTAGGAAGTGAGATGGATGAGGTAGGAAGTGAGATGGATGAGGTAGGAAGGGAGATGGATGAGGTAGGAAGTGAGATGGATGAGGTAGGAAGTGAGATGGATGAGGTAGGAAGGGAGATGGATGAGGTAGGAAGGGAGATGGATGAGGTAGGAAGTGAGATGGATGAGGTAGGAAGTGAGATGGATGAGGTAGGAAGGGAGATTGATGAGGTAGGAAGTGAGATGGATTAGGTAGGATGGGAGATGGATGAGGTAGGAAGGGAGATGGATGAGGTAGGAAGGGAGATGGATGAGGTAGGATGGGAGATGGATGAGGTAGGAAGGGAGTTGAGGAGGGGGACGGTGTCCAACCATAGAGGCTGTATATATGGAATCACTGGTCACTTTAATAATGTCTACATACTGCTTTAGTCTTTCCATATGTATATACTGTATTCTATTCTACTGTATTTTAGTCTGTGCCACATTAATTCCATTCTCTTACTTTTAGATTTGTGTGTATTGTTGTGAATTGTTAGATACTACTGCACTGTTGGAGCTAGGAACGCAAGCATTTCGCTACACCCTCAATAACATCTGCTAAATATGTGCATGTAACATTTGATTTGATTTGAGCAGTACATAAAACAGTGAAAACCCTGTGCGCTCACAGACGTGGCGTGTATTCATGGGTGTCAAGAGAAGCCAAGCTTCCCCAAAAACCTTTACCAAGGAAAAAATTAAAACACATACAAAATAATGTATCTGTCGTCTCGCTGTGTTTCATACATTTCCTTCAAATCGCAAGAGGCTGAATGTATCAACCGGAGATAGAATCCGAGGGAAAGAAACAGCGCCCCCTCTGTCTCAGTATCTGTAGCCCATCTATCTGATGCTGTTGGATCATTCTATATTACCATCTTTAGACTTCCATGTCCTCTCTTCTCTGCATGTTGGTTGTTGCATGCTCTCGCTCTCATCTGATGGAGGTGACGGGTATGGCAGACTACTCCTCTGAATCCTCTTCACCAAAAAGAAAAATTCACAATCTGGATCATCAACAGCATTGTCCTCTGTCTCTGAAATGTCCTCTGTCTCTGAAATGTCCTCTGTCTCTGAAATGTCCTCTGTCTCTGAAATGTCCTCTGTCTCTGAAATGTCCTCTGTCTCTGAAACCTCTTCTTCTATTTCACTGTCACAGTCCAGAATTTGTGATCAGGCTTCATTGACTGAACATCTTTTGGAGCTCATTTTTGAGCGTCTGTGTCAGAGATCTGCTGCTCTCGCACTGAGAAGGAGAAGCTTGGGAAAGCTCCTTTTCACCCAAAACATCATTATAAAAGTGCAACCAGAACCAGTCAAAACAAAATACATCAAAGACACTTGTTTGTTTTGGACCTGTGCAAATATCTATACACATGAAAGCCTCCGGGTCAAAATGACCCACAACATCATGTTTGTATACAAAATCTACACAGACATTCCACAACACATAGAAATAGGTCAAACTGACCCGCAACATAATGGGAGGGTTAATCGACATCCACGTCATCGGCGCCCGGGGGAACAGTGGGCTAACTGCCTTGCTCAGGGGCAAGGCCTCCCTTGATAATTTTTTAAATAAAATAATAGCCAATCAGCGTTGAGCTAAACTGAGTGAGCTCAGCTGTGAATGGTCCTGGAGTACCAAAAAAACTGTCTCAAGGGAAGCCAGTTTGGATTTGGCTTCACACCAATCACATTACATCAGAAGCCAAACGTCATTGACAGAAATAATCTTTAATTGTTGCATCTTGTTGTGTCGTTGTACTCCGGTGGCTAGCTAGCTAGCTAAAATCATCAATTTCCTAAATTAGCCGTGAATGGAGATAGAGATTCGTACATTGTGTCCCTGGCCTGAGAGGATGTAGGTTCAACATGTAGCTAGATGTAGTAGGCTAATGCTAACTAGCTGGCCTGGCGTATCATTGCCCATGAATGGAAATTAGGCTAGCAAGCAAGTATTTTATCCAGGTAGCCTGGGACAACAAAAACTAAAAGCATGTACTGTATGACAGAGTCACAGACCGTTTAGGCAACATAAAAGAGGAAGATGGCATTGGCGTAGGGTAAGTCAACATGTTTTTTCTACTTGCACGCACACACAGAGAAATCAGTAGGCTACCAAGAACAGCCACGTCACATCACATCATTAGCTTACGTTGATTGGACAAAATAGTTATTTCACCAGTGTTGGGGAACGTTACTTTTAAAAGTAACTCATCATGGGCCTCCCAAGTGGCACAGCGGTCTAAGGCACTGCATCGCAGTGCTTGAGGCGTCACAACCAGACCCGGGTTCAATCCCAGGCTGTGTCACAACCGGCCGTGACCGGGAGTCCCATAGGGCGGCGCACAATTGGCCCAGTGTCGTCCGGGTTAGGCGAGGGTTTGGCCAGGGGGTGCTTTACTTGGCTCATCGCGCTCTAGCGACTCCTTGTGGCGGGCCGGGCGCCTAGAGGCTGACTTCGGTCGTCAGTTGAGCGGTGTTTCCTCCGACACGTTGGTGCAGCTGGCTTCCGGGTTAAGCAGGCGGGTGTTAAGAAACTCTGTTTGGCGGGTCATGGTTTTTGGAGGACGCATGACTCCACCTTCGCCTGTCCCGAGCCCATTGGGGAGTGGCAGCGACGAGACAAGATCAAAATTGGGGGTAAAAATACACAAAAATAACTTGTTAAAGTTACAGCGTTACTACCATTAAAAGTAACGTTGCATTACACCGTATAGGTCAATGTTATACCCAGTAGAGGCTCTACCTTAGAATGGCTTGCCGGCTTAGTACTCGTGGGATATTCAAAGTGGAACGTTCCGCTAAGCACCTAAAGAGTTGTCAATGCGCCACGCTTGTCAGCAGCACTGATGTCATCGGACATCATGGAAGAGCTCAAGACCAAGATCTCTGTCAGATTTCCTAATAGAGGTTTCAGTTGTTTTAGTAAATTGAACCGTGTATTTTTCAAAAAACAATATCTTATTTTTTTATTGCATTATTATCTGGCCTTTGCAGTTCAGCAGCCTATATTGAAATGTAACTGTTCCTCAAAAAAAATGTGTGATGGAGGAGAAATGTACACACATTTCGGTTTTGTGATGAAACAAAGGTGTGGTTGAATTTATTCTATACTGTGTCTTCTTATTGTCTCGGCCTTTAGGCCTTTATATCACTGTGTCAAGGCATATGAACTAACAGGTTATAGAGCAAACAACGCAATTATAACAATATATAGGTTGTAAATTGGCTTTTCTTTCCTGGCTTGGCTTCTCCAGTGATTTTACCCAGGCACTGCTACTGTCACAGCAGTGTCTTGTTCTAGATGCTGTAACAATTGAATGTCCAAAACACTTTGATGGATCTTTTCTCTAGTGTGCAGTAATCAATTCTTTTGCAGAGTGCTGTTTTTTTCTCCAATCTCTCTGGACATTTAGAGGATGAGGATATGGGGAGTATCACTGATTGACCAAGGCAAGAGGAGAGGCTTACTGCCAGCAGGGTAGCCAGCTGCATAGTAATGGGTCAGTCTGAGGTGGGGTGGATGGTGGACGCTAGGCCATTGTGTGGCTGTGTTACTGTATTTCCTGCCACTGTCCAGGCCAGTTCTCCACGGTTACGTCCCAAATGGCACACCTATTCCCTGTAACGCGACTACCAGAGCTCTATGGACCCTGGTCAAAAGTAGTGCACTACATAGGGAATAGGGTTCCATTTGGGACGAAACCCCACCACATTCCACTCTAGTGTGACTCAAATCTCAGCTTCAGAGACAGGAACATGGTGATGTCATCGTTATGGGCTAGCAGAAGGAGGACATCTGTCGTGGCACGGGGACAAAGGGCAAGCCACACACACACACACACACACGGGATAAACCTACTGCCTCGTTGTTGAAGGGTGGACTGAGAGCCAGAAGTAGAGGGGTTGTTGAAGGGTGGACTGAGAGCCAGAAGTAGAGGGGTTGTTGAAGGGTGGACTGAGAGCCAGCAGTGGAGAGGGTTGTTGACGGGTGGACTGAGATCCAGAAGTAGAGGGGTTGTTGAAGGGTGGACTGAGAGACAGAAGTAGAGGGGTTGTTGAAGGGTGGACTGAGAGACAGAAGTAGAAGGGTTGTTGAAGGGTGGACTGAGATCCAGAAGTAGAGGGGTTGTTGAAGGGTGGACTGAGAGACAGAAGTAGAAGGGTTGTTGAATGGTGGACTGAGAGCCAGAAGTAAAGGGGTTGTTGAAGGGTGGACTGAGAGCCAGAAGTAGAGGGGTTGTTGAAGGGTGGACTGAGAGACAGAAGTAGAAGGGTTGTTGAAGGGTGGACTGAGAGCCAGAAGTAGAGGGGTTGTTGAAGGGTGGGCTGAGAGCCAGAAGTAGAGGGGTTGTTGAAGGGTGGACTGAGAGACAGCAGTACATTTACATTTACATTTTAGTCATTTAGCAGACGCTCTTATCCAGAGCGACTTACAGGAGCAATTAGGGTTAAGTGCCTTGCTCAAGGGCACATTAACGTCATTTAGCAGACGCTCTTAGCCAGAGCGACTCACAAATTGGTGCGTTCACCCTATAGCCAGTGGGATAACCACTTTACAATTGGGGGGGAAGGATTCCTTTATCCTATCCCAGGTATTCCTTAAAGAGGTGGGGTTTCAAATGTCTCCGGAAGGTGGTGAGTGACTCCGCTGTCCTGGCGTCGTGAGGGAGCTTGTTCCACCATTGGGGTGCCAGAGCAGCGAACAGTTTTGACTGGGCTGAGCGGGAACTATCCTTCCGCAGAGGAAGGGGAGCCAGCAGGCCAGAGGTGGATGAACGCAATGCCCTCGTTTGGGTGTAGGGACTGATCAGAGCCTGAAGGTACAGAGGTGCCGTTCCCCTCAGTAGATAGGGTTGTTGAAGGGTGGACTGAGAGCCAGCAGTAGATAGGGTTGTTGAAGGGTGGACTGAGAGCCAGCAGAAGAGAGGGTTCTTTTCTCAGACATGAATGCATACATTTTTTGTTTCATCCCTGTGGGAATGGAAGCCATGACCTCAGCATTGATAGGGTTGAAACACAATACTGTATTATTAATATTGACTCGTATCACACAATGTTGACCACTGCCAGGGTTAGACTGACCATGAACCAGTGAGTCAGTGTTTGACACACTCCTATGAGGGAAACAGCATTGTCTTACATCCACTCTCTTTGTTAGGTTAGAAACTAAGAATTCTTTAAAAATATATAGTTCCTTAGTCCACTGACTTTCTTCCTCTGATTAGAAGCTATAGCTAGTCATTCCTTGGAAAGGAAAGCTCTGGTACAATAATTATCTTATTACTGTCATTACTAGTCATTACTCATTACTGTCAATATTAGTCATTACTTATTACTGTCATTACTGCTATTACAGTCATTAGTGTCATTACTCGTCATTACTGTCATTACTAGTCATTATTGTCATTACTAATCATTACTGTCATTACTGGTCATTATTGTAATTACTGTCATTATTAGTCATTATTAATCATTACTAGTCATTACATTTACATTTACATTTAAGTCATTTAGCAGACGCTCTTATCCAGAGCGACTTAGAAATTGGTGCATTCAATTTATGATAGCCAGTGGGACAACCACTTGTTTTTTATTTTTTTATTTTTTTATGGGGGGGTAGAAGGATTACTTTTATACTATTCCAGGTATTCCTTAAAGAAGTAGGGTTGCAACGGGCTGCAACGTTCTGGATAAGTTGTAGGGGTTTAATGGCACAGGCAGGGAGCCCAGCCAACAGCGAGTTGCAGTAATCCAGACGGGAGATGACAAGTGCCTGGATTAGGACCTGTGTCGCTTTCTGTGTAAGGTAGGGTCGTACTCTGCGAATGTTGTAGAGCATGAACCTACAGGATCGGGTCACCGCCTTGATGTTAGCGGAGAACGACAGGGTGTTGTCCAGGGTCACGCCAAGGTTCTTTGCACTCTGGGAGGAGGACACAATGGAGTTGTCAACCGTGATGGCGAGATCATGGAACGGGCAGTCCTTCCCTGGGAGGAAGAGCAGCTCCGTCTTGCCGAGGTTCAGCTTGAGGTGGTGATCCGTCATCCACACTGATATGTCTGCCAGACATGCAGAGATGCGATTCGCCACCAGGTTATCAGAGGGGGAAAGGAGAAAATTAATTGTGTGTCATTTAATCATTACTGTCATTACTAGTCATACTAGTCATTACTCATTACTGTCATTAGAGTCATTACTAATCATTACTGTCATTACTAGTCATTACTGTCATTACTAGTAATTACTAGTCATTATTGTCATTAGTAGTCATTACTCATTACTGCCATTACTGATACTATGTCACGATCGTTTACTGAAGACACAAACCAAGGCGCAGCGTGAAAAGCGTACATTTTATTAACCGTACTGCACACGAAACAAAACAACAAACCAAACGATACGTGAAGTCCTAGGTTATACACACCAAACCAAACGGAACAAGATCCCACCATAAACTAGTGAAAACAGGCTGCCTAAGTATGGTCCCCAATCAGAGACAACGAGCTACAGCTTCCTCTGATTGGGAACCACCCTGGCCAACATAGATCTAAATGATCTAGTACGAAAACATAGAAAATGTGACAGAAATTCCACATCCTGGCTCAACATTTAAGAGTCCCCAGAGCCAGGGCGTGACAGTACCCCCCAAAGGCGCGGACTGCGGCCGCGCCACACAAACACAAGAGGGTAGGGGCCGGGTGGGCATTCCGCCTTGGAGGCGGATCCGGCTCCGGGCGTGACCACCACTCTCTCTCTACCCCCCCCACGTTGCGCCCCTGGTCTGGTCTGGCCCCGCTGGCCGGAGCTGGACTGGACACCGGTGGAGCGGATTGCTCAGGCTCCGGAGTGGAACAGCTGAACGGGCACGGGCCGTGCCGGACTGGACACACGCACCACTGGCTTGGTGCGGGGAGCAAGAACGGGCCGGACCGGGCGGACGACGCGCACCACTGGTTTGGTGCGGGGAGCAGGATCGGGCTGGACCGGGCTGACGACGCGCACCACTGGCTTGGTGCGAGGGACAGGAACAGGCCGGACCGGGCTGGCGACGCGCACCACTGGCTTGGTGCGAGGGACAGGAACAGGCCGGGCCGGACTGTGGAGGCGGACTGGAGGTCTGGAGCGGAGAGCTGACACAACCCGTCCTGGCTGAATGCCTATCTCCACACAATATGTGTGAGGCATCAGCACAGGACGTACAGGGCTGTGCACTCGTACTGGCGCTACAGCACGTGGCACTGGCGCAGGATATCCGGGACCGAGGAGGGGTACTGGAGGCCACGAGCGTTGAGCTGGCACACTCCGTCCTGGCTGCATGCCCACCTTAGCACGACACGTGCGTGGTGCTAGCACAGGACGTACAGGACTGTGCCGGAACACTCGCGGCACAGTACGTGGCTCCGCATAACACGGAGCCTGCCCAGTCTCACGCTCCCTAGCCTGAGTACGGGGAGTTGGCTCTGCTCTACCTCTAGGCTCCGCCAACCACCCTTTTAGCCCCCCCCAAAAAAAAATCTTGGGGCTGTCTCTCGGGCTTCCTCCTCGGCCGGTACCCTCTGCGTTGCCGCTGCTCCTCTCTGTAGCGCGCCTCCACAGTCTCCTCCCAAGGACGGCGATCCATTCCGGCCTGGATCTCTTCCCAAGTCCAGGATCCATTCCCGTCCAGGATCTCCTCCCAAGTCCAGGCTGTCCGTTCCTGGACACGCTGCTTGGTCCTCTGAGGGTGGGATCTTCTGTCACGATCGTTTACTGAAGACACAGACCAAGGCGCAGCGTGATAAGCATACATTTTATTAACCGTACTGCACACGAAACAAAACAACAAACCAAACGATACGTGAAGTCCTAGGTTATACACACCAAACCAAACGGATCAAGATCCCACCATAAACTAGTGAAAACAGGCTGCCTAAGTATGGTCCCCAATCAGAGACAACGAGCTACAGCTGCCTCTGATTGGGAACCACCTTGGCCAACATAGATCTAAACGATCTAGAACGAAAACATAGAAAATGTAACAGAAATTCCACACCCTGGCTCAACATTTAAGAGTCCCCCGAGCCAGGGCGTGACATACTAGTCATTACTCTCATTACTCTCGTTACTAGTCATTACTGTCATTACTAGTCATTACTGTCATTACTGTCCTTACTGTCATTACTAGTCATTACTGTCATTACTGTCCTTACTGTCATTACTAATCATTACCGTCATTGCTAGTCATTACTAGTCATTACTAGTCATTACTAGTCATTACTGTCATTAGTTTCATTACTAATCATTACCATCATTGCTAGTCGTTACTAGTCATTACTAGTCATTACTGTCATTAGTTTCATTACTACTCATTACTGTCATTACTAGTCATTACTAATCATTACTGCCATCACTAGTCATTACTCATCCTTATTGTCATTACTAGTCATGACTGTCATTATCCTTAACTTCC